>NC_135497.1:79483522-79733240 GCF_052857255.1 Amblyomma americanum | reverse complement strand
AGCAGCAGCAGCAGCAGCAGCAAGCAGCAGCAAGCAGCAGCAAGCAGCAGCAAGCAGCAGCAGCAGCAAGCAGCAAGCAGCAGCAAGCAGCCAGCAGCAGCAAGCCAGCAGGCAAGCAGCAGCAGCAGCAGCAGCAGCAAGCAGCAGCAGCAAGCAGCAGCAGCAGCAGCAGCAGCAGCAGCAGCAGCAAGCAGCAGCAGCAAGCAGCAGCAGCAGCAGCAGCAGCAAGCAGCAGCAGCAAGCAGCAAGCAGCAAGCAGCAAGCAGCAAGCAGCAAGCAGCAGCAGCAAGCAGCAAGCAGCAGCCAGCAGCAGCAGCAAGCAGCAGCAGCAGCAGCAAGCAGCAGCAGCAAGCAGCAGCAGCAAGCAGCAGCAAGCAGCAGCAGCAGCAAGCAGCAAGCAGCAAGCAGCAGCAGCAGCAGCAGCAGCAAGCAGCAGCAGCAGCATCAGCAGCAGCAGCAAGCAGCAAGCAGCAGCAGCAAGCAGCAGCAGCAGCAGCAAGCAGCAGCAGCAGCAGCAGCAAGCAGCAGCAGCAGCAAGCAGCAGCAGCAGCAGCAAGCACAGCAGCAGCAAGCAGCAAGCAGCAGCAGCAAGCAGCAGCAGCAGCAAGCAGCAGCAGCAGCAAGCAGCAGCAGCAGCAAGCAGCAGCAGCAGCAGCAAGCAGCAGCAGCAGCAGCAAGCAGCAAGCAGCAAGCAGCAGCAGCAAGCAGGCAGCAGCAAGCAGCAGCAGCAGCAGCAAGCAGCAGCAGCACAGCAGCAGCAGCAGCAAGCAGCAGCAGCAGCAAGCAGCAAGCAGCAGCAGCAGCAAGCAGCAGCAAGCAGCAGGCAAGCAGCAGCAGCAGCAGCAGCAGCAAGCAGCAGCAGCAGCAGCAGCAAGCAGCAGCAGCAGCAGCAGCAGCAGCAAGCAGCAGCAGCAGCAGCAAGCAGCAAGCAGCACAGCAGCAAGCAGCAAGCAAGCAGCAGCAGCCAGCAGCAGCAGCAGCAGCAGCAGCAGCAAGCAGCAGCAAGCAGCAGCAAGCAGCAGCAAGCAGCAGCAAGCAGCAGCAAGCGCAGCAAGCAGCCAGCAAGCAGCAGCAAGCAGCAAGCAAGCAGCAAGCAAGCAGCAGCAAGCAGCAGCAAGCAGCAAGCAGCCAAGCAGCAGCAAGCAGCAGCAGCAGCAAGCAGCAAGCAAGCAGCAGCAAGCAGCAAGCAAGCAGCAAGCAAGCAGCAAGCAGCAGCAAGCAGCAGCAAGCAGCAGCAAGCAGCAGCAAGCAGCAAGCAAGCAGCAAGCAAGCAGCAAGCAGCAAGCAAGCAGCAAGCCAGCAAGCAGCAGCAAGCAGCAGCAAGCAAGCAGCAAGCAGCAGCAAGCAAGCAGCAAGCAGCAGCAAAGCAGCAGCAAGCAGCAGCAAGCAGCAGCAGCAAGCAGCAGCAGCAGCAGCAGCAGCAAGCAGCAGCAGCAAGCAGCAAAGCAGCAGCAGCAGCAGCAAGCGCAGCAGCAGCAGCTAGCAGCAGCAGCAGCAGCAGCAGCAGCAAGCAGCAGCAGCACAGCAAGCAGCAAGCAGCAGCAAGCAGCAGCAAGCAGCAGCAAGCAGCAGCAAGCAGCAGCAAGCAGCAGCAGCAAGCAGCAGCAGCAAGCAGCAGCAGCAAGCAGCAGCAGCAAGCAGCAAGCAGCAAGCAGCAAGCAGCAAGCAGCAAGCAGCAGCAGCAGCAGCAGCAAGCAGCAGCAGCAAGCAGCAAGCAGCAGCAAGCAGCAGCAAGCAGCAAGCAGCAGCAGCAGCAGCAGCAGCAAGCAGCAGCAGCAGCAAGCAGCAGCAAGCAGCAAGCAGCAAGCAGCAGCAGCAAGCAGCAGCAGCAGCAAGCAGCAGCAGCAGCAGCAAGCAGCAGCAGCAGCAGCAAGCAGCAGCAGCAAGCAGCAGCAGCAGCAGCAAGCAGCAGCAAGCAGCAAGCAGCAGCAGCACAGCAAGCAGCAGGCAGCAAGCAGCAGCAGCAAGCAGCAGCAGCAGCAGCAAGCAGCAGCAGCAGCAGCAGCAGCAGCAGCAGCAAGCAGCAGCAAGCAGCAAGCAGCAGCAAGCAGCAGCAGCAAGCAGCAGCAGCAGCAGCAAGCAGCAGCAGCAGCAGCAAGCAGCAAGCAGCAGCAGCAAGCAGCAGCAGCAGCAGCAGCAAGCAGCAAGCAGCAGCAAGCAGCAAGCAGCAGCAGCAAGCAGCAGCAGCAAGCAGCAGCAGCAGCAAGCAGCAAGCAGCAGCAGCAGCAGCAAGCAGCAGCAGCAAGCAGCAGCAAGCAGCACAGCAGCAGCAGCAAGCAAGCAGCAAGCAGCAGCAAGCAGCAGCAAGCACAGCAAGCAGCAGCAGCAAGCAGCAAGCAAGCAGCAGCAAGCAGCAGCAGCAGCAAGCAGCAGCAAGCAGCAGCAAGCAAGCAGCAAGCAGCAAGCAGCAAGCAGCAAGCAGCAGCCAGCAGCAGCAGCAGCAAGCAGCAGCAGCAAGCAGCAGCAGCAGCAAGCAAGCAGCAGCAAGCAGCAGCAAGCAGCAGCAGCAAGCAGCAGCAAGCACAGCAAGCAGCAGCAGCAGCAGCAGCAGCAGGCAGCAAGCAAGCAGCAGCAAGCAGCAGCAAGCAGCAGCAGCAGCAGCAGCAGCAGCAGCAGCAAGCAGCCAGCAAGCAGCAGCAAGCAGCAGCAGCAAGCAGCAAGCAGCAAGCAGCAGCAGCAAGCAGCAAGCAGCAGCAGCAGCAGCAAGCAAGCAGCAGCAAGCAGCAGCAGCAGCAAGCAAGCAGCAGCAAGCAGGCAAGCAGCAGCAAGCAGCAGCAGCAGCAGCAAGCAGCAGCAGCAAGCAGCAGCAGCAAGCAGCAGCAGCAAGCAGCAGCAGCAAGCAGCAAGCAGCAAGCAGCAGCAGCAAGCAGCAGCAGCAGCAGCAGCAAGCAGCAGCAGCAAGCAGCAGCAGCAAGCAGCAGCAGCAGCAAGCAGCAAGCAGCAGCAAGCACAGCGCAGCAAGCAGCAAGCAGCAGCAGCAGCAGCAAGCAGCAGCAGCAGCAAGCAGCAGCAGCAGCAAGCAGCAGCAGCAGCAGCAGCAGCAGCAGCAGCAGCAAGCAGCAGCAGCAGCAAGCAGCAGCAGCAAGCAAGCAGCAGCAGCAAGCAGCCAGCAGCAGCAGCACAGCAGCAGCAGCAGCAGCAAGCAGCAGCAGCAGCAGCAGCAAGCAGCAGCAGCAGCAAGCAGCAAGCAGCAAGCAGCAGCAGCAGCAAGCAGCAAGCAGCAGCAAGCAGCAGCAAGCAGCAAGCAGCAGCAGCAGCAAGCAGCAGCAGCAGCAGCAGCAGCAGCAGCAGCAGCAAGCAGCAGCAAGCCAGCAGCAGCAGCAAGCAGCAGCAAGAGCAGCAAGCAGCAGCAGCAGCAGCAAGCAGCAGCAGCAGCAGCAGCAAGCAGCAGCAGCAGCAGCAGCAGCAGCAAGCAGCAAGCAGCAGCAGCAAGCAGCAGCAGCAAGCAGCAAGCAGCAAGCAGCAGCAGCAGCAGCAGCAGCAAGCAGCAGCAGCAGCAGCAAGCAGCAGCAAGCAGCAAGCAGCAGCAGCAAGCAGCAGCAAAGCAGCAGCAGCAGCAAGCAGCAGCAGCAGCAGCAGCAAGCAGCAAGCAGCAGCAGCAGCAAGCAGCAGCAGCAAGCAGCAAGCAGCAAGCAAGCAGCAAGCAGCAGCAGCAAGCAAGCAGCAAGCAGCAGCAGCAAGCAGCAAGCAGCAGCAAGCAGCAGCAAGCAGCAAGCAGCAGCAGCAGCAGCAAGCAGCAAGCAGCAGCAGCAGCAAGCAGCAAGCAGCAGCAAGCAGCAGCAAGCAGCAGCAAGCAGCAGCAAGCAAGCAGCAAGCAGCAGCAAGCAAGCAGCAGCAAGCAGCAGCAGCAGCAAGCAGCAGCAAGCAGCAGCAAGCAGCAGCAAGCAGCAGCAAGCAAGCAGCAAGCAGCAGCAGCAAGCAGCAAGCAGCAAGCAGCAAGCAGCAAGCAGCAGCAGCAGCAGCAAGCAAGCAGCAGCAAGCAGCAGCAAGCAGCAGCAAGCAGCAAGCAGCAGCAAGCAAGCAGCAAGCAGCAGCAAGCAGCAGCAAGCAGCAGCAAGCAGCAAGCAGCAAGCAGCAGCAGCAAGCAGCAAGCAGCAAGCAGCAAGCAGCAGCAGCAAGCAGCAAGCAGCAGCAAGCAGCAGCAGCAAGCAGCAGCAGCAAGCAGCAGCAGCAGCAAGCAGCAGCAAGCAGCAAGCAGCAGCAGCAGCAGCAGCAGCAAGCAGCAAGCAGCAAGCAGCAAGCAGCAGCAGCAAGCAAGCAGCAGCAGCAGCAAGCAGCAGCAGCAAGCAGCAGCAAGCAGCAAGCAGCAGCAGCAGCAAGCAGCAAGCAGCAGCAAGCAGCAAGCAGCAAGCAGCAAGCAGCAGCAGCAGCAAGCAGCAGCAGCAAGCAGCAAGCAGCAGCAGCAGCAGCAAGCAAGCAAGCAGCAAGCAAGCAGCAAGCAAGCAGCAGCAAGCAGCAGCAAGCAGCAGCAAGCAGCAGCAAGCAGCAGCAAGCAGCAAGCAGCAGCAAGCAGCAGCAAGCAGCAGCAGCAGCAGCAGCAGCAGCAAGCAGCAGCAGCAAGCAGCAGCAGCAAAGCAGCAAGCAGCAAGCAGCAGCAGCAAGCAGCAGCAGCAAGCAGCAAGCAGCAAGCAGCAGCAGCAAGCAGCCAGCAGCAGCAGCAGCAAGCAGCAAGCAAGCAGCAGCAGCAGCAGCAGCAGCAGCAAGCAGCAGCAAGCAGCAGCAGCAAGCAGCAGCAAGCAGCAGCAAGCAGCAGCAAGCAGCAGCAAGCAGCAGCAAGCAGCAGCAGCAGCAGCAGCAGCAAGCAGCAAGCAGCAGCAGCAAGCAGCAGCAGCAGCAGCAGCAGCAAGCAGCAAGCAGCAGCAGCAGCAGCAGCAAGCAGCAGCAGCAAGCAGCAGCAAGCAGCAGCAAGCAGCAGCAAGCAGCAGCAAGCAGCAAGCAGCAGCAGCAGCAGCAGCACAGCAGCAGCAGCAAGCAGCAGCAAGCAGCAGCAAGCAGCAGCAGCAGCAAGCAGCAGCAGCAAGCAGCAAGCAGCAAGCAGCAGCAGCAAGCAGCAGCAGCAGCAGCAGCAGCAGCAAGCAGCAGCAGCAGCAAGCAGCAAGCAGCAAGCAGCAAGCAGCAGCAGCAGCAGCAGCAAGCAGCAGCAGCAGCAGCAAGCAGCAAGCAGCAGCAGCAGCAAGCAGCAGCAAGCAGCAGCAAGCAGCAGCAAGCAGCAGCAGCAGCAAGCAGCAGCAAGCAGCAGCAAGCAGCAAGCAGCAGCAAGCAGCAGCAAGCAGCAGCAGCAGCAGCAGCAAGCAGCAAGCAGCAGCAGCAGCAAGCAGCAAGCAGCAAGCAGCAAGCAGCAAGCAGCAGCAGCAGCAGCAAGCAGCAAGCAGCAGCAGCAGCACAGCAGCAAGCAGCAGCAAGCAGCAGCAGCAGCAGCAAGCAGCAGCAAGCAGCAGCAAGCAGCAGCAAGCAGCAGCAAGCAGCAGCACAGCAGCAGCAGCAGCAGCAAGCAGCAGCAAGCAGCAGCAAGCAGCAGCAAGCAGCAAGCAGCAGCAGCAGCAGGCAGCAGCAGCAGCAGCAGCAAGCAGCAGCAGCAAGCAGCAGCAGCAAGCAGCAAGCAGCAGCAAGCAGCAGCAAGCAGCAGCAAGCAGCAGCAGCAGCAGCAAGCAGCAGCAAGCAGCAAGCAGCAAGCAGCAGCAAGCAGCAAGCAGCAGCAGCAAGCAGCAAGCAAGCAGCAAGCAGCAAGCAAGCAGCAGCAGCAGCAAGCAGCAGCAAGCAGCAGCAAGCAGCAGCAAGCAAGCAGCAAGCAGCAGCAAGCAGCAGCAAGCAAGCAGCAGCAGCAGCAGCAAGCAGCAGCAAGCAGCAGCAAGCAGCAGCAGCAGCAGCAAGCAGCAGCAAGCAGCAAGCAGCAAGCAGCAGCAGCAGCAGCAGCAGCAAGCAGCAAGCAGCAAGCAGCAAGCAAGCAAGCAGCAAGCAGCAAGCAGCAAGCAGCAGCAAGCAGCAGCAAGCAGCAGCAAGCAGCAAGCAGCAGCAAGCAGCAGCAAGCAGCAGCAAGCAGCAGCAAGCAGCAGCAAGCAGCAGCAAGCAGCAAGCAGCAGCAAGCAGCACAGCAAGCAGCAAGCAGCAGCAGCAAGCAGCAGCAGCAAGCAGCAAGCAGCAAGCAGCAAGCAGCAGCAGCAGCAGCAAGCAGCAAGCAGCAGCAAGCAGCAGCAAGCAGCAGCAAGCAGCAGCAAGCAGCAGCAAGCAGCAAGCAGCAGCAGCAAGCAGCAGCAGCAGCAGCAGCAAGCACAGCAAGCAGCAGCAGCAGCAGCAGCAGCAGCAGCAAGCAGCAGCAGCAGCAGCAAGCAGCAGCAGCAAGCAGCAAGCAGCAGCAAGCAGAAGCAGCAAGCAGCAAGCAGCAAGCAGCAGCAGCAAGCAGCAGCAGCAAGCAGCAGCAGCAGCAGCAAGCAAGCAGCAAGCAGCAGCAGCAGCAGCAGCAGCAGCAAGCAGCAAGCAGCAGCAGCAGCAAGCAGCAGCAGCAAGCAGCAGCAGCAAGCAGCAGCAGCAGCAGCAAGCAGCAGCAGCAGCAGCAAGCAGCAGCAGCAGCAAGCAGCAGCAGCAGCAAGCAGCAGCAGCAAGCAGCAGCAGCAGCAAGCAGCAAGCAGCAGCAGCAAGCAGCAAGCAGCAGCAGCAAGCAGCAAGCTAGCAGCAGCAAGCAGCAGCAGCAGCAGCAAGCAGCAGCAGCAGCAGCAGCAGCAAGCAGCAGCAGCAAGCAGCAAGCAGCAGCAGCAGCAGCAGCAGCAAGCAGCAGCAGCAGCAAGCAGCAAGCAGCAGCAGCAGCAGCAGCAGCAAGCAGCAAGCAGCAGCAGCAGCAGCAGCAAGCAGCAAGCAGCAAGCAGCAGCAGCAAGCAGCAGCAGCAGCAAGCAGCAGAGCAGCAAGCAGCAGCAGCAGCAGCAGCAGCAGCAGCAGCAAGCAGCAGCAGCAGCAGCAGCAGCAAGCAGCAAGCAGCAGCAGCAAGCAGCAAGCAGCAAGCAGCAGCAGCAGCAGCCAGCAGCAGCAGCAGCAGCAAGCAGCAGCAAGCAGCAGCAGCAGCAAGCAGCAAGCAGCAGCAAGCAGCAGCAAGCAGCAGCAGCAAGCAGCAGCAAGCAGCGCAGCAGCAGCAGCAGCAAGCAGCAGCAGCAGCAGCAGCAGCAAGCAAGCAGCAAGCAGCAAGCAGCAGCAAGCAGCAGCAGCAAGCAGCAGCAAGCAGCAGCAAGCAGCAAGCAGCAGCAAGCAGCAGCAGCAGCAAGCAAGCAGCAGCAGCAGCAGCAGCAGCAAGCAGCAGCAAGCAGCAGCAAGCAGCAGCAGCAGCAGCAAGCAGCAGAGCAGCAAGCAGCAAGCAAGCAGCAAGCAGCAGCAGCAGCAAGCAAGCAGCAAGCAGCAGCAAGCAGCAGCAAGCAGCAGCAGCAGCAGCAAGCAGCATCAGCAGCAAGCAGCAGCAAGCAAGCAGCAAGCAGCAGCAAGCAGCAAGCAGCAGCAGCAGCAGCAGCAGCAAGCAGCAAGCAGCAGCAGCAGCAAGCAGCAAGCAAAGCAGCAAGCAGAAGCAGCAAGCAGCAAGCAGCAAGCAGCAGCAGCAGCAGCAGCAGCAGCAAGCAGCAGCAAGCAGCAAGCAGCAGCAAGCAGCAAGCAGCAGCAGCAGCAAGCAGCAGCAAGCAGCAGCAAGCAGCAGCAAGCAGCAAGCAAGCAGCAGCAAGCAGCAGCAGCAGCAAAGCAGCAGCAGCAAGCAGCAAGCAGCAAGCAGCAGCAGCAAGCAGCAAGCAGCAGCAGCAAGCAGCAAGCAGCAGCAGCAGCAGCAAGCAGCAAGCAGCAAGCAGCAGCAAGCAGCAGCAAGCAGCAGCAAGCAAGCAGCAAGCAGCAGCAAGCAGCAGCAAGCAGCAGCAGCAGCAGCAGCAGCAGCAGCAAGCAGCAGCAAGCAGCAAGCAAGCAGCAAGCAGCAGCAGCAGCAGCAAGCAGCTGCAGCAGCAAGCAGCAGCAGCAGCAAGCAGCAGCAGCAGCAGCAAGCAGCAGCAGCAGCAGCAAGCAGCAGCAGCAGCAAGCAGCAGCAGCAGCAAGCAGCAAGCAGCAGCAAGCAAGCAGCAGCAGCAGCAAGCAGCAGCAGCAGCAGCAGCAGCAGCAAGCAGCAGCAGCAAGCAGCAGCAAGCAGCAAGCAGCAGCAGCAAGCAGCAGCAGCAGCAAGCAGCAGCAGCAGAAGCAGCAGCAGCAGCAAGCAGCAAGCAGCAAGCAGCAGCAAGCAGCAGCAAGCAGCAGCAAGCAGCAAGCAAGCAGCAAGCAGCAGCAGCAGCAGCAGCAAGCAGCAGCAGCAAGCAGCAGCAGCAAGCAGCAGCAGCAGCAGCAAGCAGCAGCAAGCAGCAAGCAGCAAGCAGCAGCAGCAAGCAAGCAGCAAGCAAGCAGCAAGCAAGCAGCAAGCAAGCAGCAAGCAAGCAGCAGCAAGCAGCAAGCAGCAGCAGCAGCAGCAGCAAGCAGCAGCAGCAAGCAGCAGCAGCAGCAAGCAGCAAGCAGCAGCAGCAAGCAGCAGCAGCAGCAGCAGCAGCAAGCAGCAAGCAGCAAGCAGCAAGCAGCAGCAGCAAGCAGCAGCAGCAAGCAGCAGAGCAGCAAGCAGCAAGCACAGCAGCAGCAGCAGCAGCAGCAGCAAGCAGCAGCAGCAGCAGCAAGCAAGCAGCAAGCAAGCAGCAAGCAGCAGCAGCAAGCAGCAAGCAGCAAGCAGCAGCAGCAAGCAGCAGCAGCAAGCAGCAGCAGCAAGCAGCAGCAGCAAGCAGCAGCAGCAAGCAGCAGCAGCAAGCAGCAGCAGCAAGCAGCAAGCAGCAAGCAGCAGCAGCAGCAGCAAGCAGCAGCAGCAGCAGCAGCAGCAGCAAGCAAGCAGCAGCAAGCAGCAGCAAGCAAGCAGCAAGCAAGCAGCAAGCAGCAGCAAGCAGCAGCAAGCAGCAAGCAGCAGCAGCAGCAGCAGCAGCAAGCAGCAGCAGCAGCAGCAGCAGCAAGCAGCAGCAGCAAGCAGCAGCAGCAAGCAGCAGCAGCAAGCAGCAAGCAGCAAGCAAGCAGCAGCAAGCAGCAAGCAGCAGCAGCAGCAGCAGCAGCAGCAAGCAGCGCAGCAGCAGCAAGCAGCAAGCAAGCAGCAAGCAAGCAGCAGCAAGCAGCAGCAGCAGCAAGCAGCAGCAGCAAGCAGCAAGCAGCAGCAGCAGCAGCAAGCAGCAGCAGCAGCAGCAGCAGCAAGCAGCAGCAGCAAGCAGCAGCAGCAAGCAGCAGCAGCAAGCAGCAGCAGCAAGCAGCAGCAGCAAGCAGCAGCAGCAAGCAGCAGCAGCAAGCAGCAGCAGCAGCAGCAGCAGCAAGCAGCAGCAGCAGCAGCAGCA
Source organism: Amblyomma americanum (assembly GCF_052857255.1). Classification (NCBI taxonomy): domain Eukaryota; kingdom Metazoa; phylum Arthropoda; class Arachnida; order Ixodida; family Ixodidae; genus Amblyomma; species Amblyomma americanum. Next base: position 79,723,895 of record NC_135497.1, on the reverse strand, counting down.
CAGCAAGCAGCAGCAAGCAGCAGCAGCAAGCAAGCAGCAGCAAGCAGCAGCAGCAAGCAGCAGCAGCAAGCAGCAGCAGCAAGCAGCAAGCAGCAGCAGCAAGCAGCAGCAGCAGCAAGCAGCAGCAGCAAGCAGCAGCAGCAGCAAGCAGCAGCAGCAAGCAGCAGCAGCAAGCAGCAGCAGCAAGCAGCAGCAGCAAGCAGCAGCAGCAAGCAGCAGCAGGCAAGCAGCAGCAGCAAGCAGCAGCAGCAGCAAGCAGCAGCAGCAGCAAGCAGCAGCAGCAAGCAGCAGCAGCAAGCAGCAGCAGCAGCAAGCAGCAGCAGCAAGCAGCAAGCAGCAAGCAGCAGCAGCAAGCAGCAGCAGCAAGCAGCAAGCAGCAAGCAGCAGCAGCAAGCAGCAGCAGCAAGCAGCAGCAGCAAGCAGCAGCAGCAAGCAGCAGCAGCAGCAAGCAGCAGCAAGCAAGCAGCAGCAGCAAGCAGCAGCAGCAAGCAGCAGCAGCAGCAGCAGCAGCAGCAAGCAGCAGCAGCAAGCAGCAGCAGCAAGCAGCAGCAGCAAGCAGCAGCAGCAAGCAGCAGCAGCAAGCAGCAGCAGCAAGCAGCAGCAGCAAGCAGCAGCAGCAAGCAGCAGCAGCAAGCAGCAGCAGCAAGCAGCAAGCAGCAAGCAGCAGCAGCAGCAGCAGCAGCAAGCAGCAGCAGCAAGCAGCAGCGCAAGCAGCAGCAGCAAGCAGCAGCAGCAAGCAGCAGCAGCAAGCAGCAGCAGCAAGCAGCAGCAGCAGCAAGCAGCAGCAGCAGCAGCAGCAGCAGCAGCAAGCAGCAGCAGCAGCAAGGCAGCAGCAGCAAGCAGCAGCAGCAAGCAGCAGCAGCAAGCAGCAGCAGCAAGCAGCAGCAGCAAGCAGCAGCAGCAAGCAGCAGCAGCAAGCAGCAGCAGCAAGCAGCAGCAGCAAGCAGCAGCAGCAAGCAGCAGCAGCAGCAGCAGCAGCAAGCAGCAGCAGCAAGCAGCAGCAGCAAGCAGCAGCAGCAAGCAGCAGCAGCAAGCAGCAGCAGCAAGCAGCAGCAGCAAGCAGCAGCAGCAAGCAGCAGCAGCAAGCAGCAGCAGCAGCAGCAGCAGCAGCAAGCAGGCAGCAGCAAGCAGCAGCAGCAAGCAGCAGCAGCAGCAGCAGCAAGCAGGCAGCAGCAGCAAGCAGCAGCAGCAGCAGCAAGCAGCAGCAGCAAGCAGCAGCAAGCAGCAGCAGCAAGCAAGCAGCAGCAAGCAAGCAAGCAGCAGCAGCAAGCAAGCAGCAGCAGCAGCAAGCAGCAGCAGCAAGCAGGCAGCAGCAGCAAGCAGCAGCAGCAAGCAGCAGCAGCAAGCAGCAGCAGCAGCAAGCAGCAGCAGCAGCAAGCAGCAGCAGCAGCAAGCAGCAGCAGCAGCAAGCCAGCAGCAGCAGCAAGCAGCAGCAAGCAGCAGCAGCAGCAGCAGCAGCAAGCAGCAGCAGCAGCAGCAGCAGCAGCAGCAAGCAGCAGCAGCAGCAAGCAGCAGCAGCAGCAAGCAGCAGCAGCAGATGCAGCAGCAGCAGCAAGCAGCAGCAGCAGCAAGCAGCAGCAGCAGCAGCAAGGCAGCAGCAGCAGCAAGCAGCAGCAGCAGCAAGCAGCAGCAGCAGCAGCAGCAGCAGCAGCAGCAGCAGCAGCAGCAGCAGCAGGCAGCAGCAGCAGCAGCAGCAGCAAGCAGCAGCAGCAGCAGCAGCAGCAGCAGCAAGCAGCAGCAGCAGCAAGCAGCAGCAGCAGCAAGCAGCAGCAGCAGCAGCAGCAGCAGCAGCAAGCAGCAGCAGCAGCAAGCAGCAGCAGCAGCAAGCAGCAGCAGCAGCAAGCAGCAGCAGCAGCAGCAGCAGCAGCAGCAGCAGCAGCAGCAAGCAGCAGCAGCAGCAGCAAGCAGCAGCAAGCAGCAAGCAGCAGCAGCAGCAGCAGCAGCAGCAGCAAGCAGCAGCAGCAGCAAGCAGCAGCAGCAAGCAGCAGCAGCAGCAAGCAGCAGCAGCAAGCAGCAGCAGCAGCAAGCAGCAGCAGCAGCAAGCAGCAGCAGCAGCAAGCAGCAGCAGCAGCAAGCAGCAGCAGCAGCAAGCAGCAGCAGCAGCAAGCAGCAGCAGCAGCAAGCAGCAGCAGCAGCAAGCAGCAGCAGCAGCAGCAGCAGCAGCAGCAGCAGCAGCAGCAGCAGCAGCAAGCAGCAGCAGCAGCAGCAGCAAGCAGCAGCAGCAGCAGCAGCAGCAAGCAGCAGCAGCAGCAAGCAGCAGCAGCAGCAAGCAGCAGCAGCAGCAAGCAGCAGAGCAGCAAGCAGCAGAGCAGCAAGCAGCAGCAGCAGAAGCAGCAGCAGCAGCAAGCAGCAGCAGCAGCAAGCAGCAGCAGCAGCAAGCAGCAGCAGCAGCAAGCAGCAGCAGCAGCAGCAGCAGCAGCAGCAGCAGCAGCAGCAGCAAGCAGCAGCAGCAGCAAGCAGCAGCAGCAGCAAGCAGCAGCAGCAGCAAGCAGCAGCAGCAGCAAGCAGCAGCAGCAGCAAGCAGCAGCAGCAGCAAGCAGCAGCAGCAGCAAGCAGCAGCAGCAGCAAGCAGCAGCAGCAGCAAGCAGCAGCAGCAGCAAGCAGCAGCAGCAGCAAGCAGCAGCAGCAGCAAGCAGCAGCAGCAGCAGCAGCAGCAGCAGCAAGCAGCAGCAGCAGCAAGCAGCAGCAGCAGCAAGCAGCAGCAGCAGCAAGCAGCAGCAGCAAGCAGCAGCAGCAGCAAGCAGCAGCAGCAGCAAGCAGCAGCAGGCAAGCAGCAGCAGCAGCAAGCAGCAGCAGCAGCAGCAGCAGCAGCAGCAGCAGCAAGCAGCAGCAGCAGCAAGCAGCAGCAGCAGCAAGCAGCAGCAGCAGCAAGCAGCAGCAGCAGCAAGCAGCAGCAGCAGCAAGCAGCAGCAGCAGCAAGCAGCAGCAGCAGCAAGCAGCAGCAGCAGCAAGCAGCAGCAGCAGCAAGCAGCAGCAGCAGCAAGCAGCAGCAGCAGCAAGCAGCAGCAGCAGCACAGCAGCAGCAGCAAGCAGCAGCAGCAGCAGCAGCAGCAGCAGCAGCAGCAGCAGCAGCAGCAGCAGCAGCAGCAGCAGCAAGCAGCAGCAGCAGCAAGCACAGCAGCAGCAAGCAGCAGCAGCAGCAAGCAGCAGCAGCAGCAAGCAGCAGCAGCAGCAGCAGCAGCAGCAGCAGCAGGCAGCAGCAGCAGCAGCAGCAGAGCAGCAGCAGCAGCAGCAGCAGCAGCAGCAGCAGCAGCAGCAGCAGCAGCAGCAGCAGCAGCAGCAGCAAGCAGCAGCAGCAGCAGCAGCAGCAGCAGCAAGCAGCAGCAGCAGCAAGCAGCAGCAGCAGCAGCAAGCAGCAGCAGCAGCAAGCAGCAGCAGCAGCAAGCAGCAGCAGCAGCAAGCAGCAGCAGCAGCAAGCAGCAGCAGCAGCAAGCAGCAGCAGCAGCAAGCAGCAGCAGCAGCAAGCAGCAGCAGCAGCAAGCAGCAGCAGCAGCAAGCAGCAGCAGCCAGCAAGCAGCAGCAGCAGCAAGCAGCAGCAGCAGCAAGCAGCAGCAGCAGCAAGCAGCAGCAGCAGCAAGCAGCAGCAGCAGCAAGCAGCAGCAGCAGCAAGCAGCAGCAGCAGCAAGCAGCAGCAGCAGCAAGCAGCAGCAGCAGCAAGCAGCAGCAGCAGCAAGCAGCAGCAGCAGCAAGCAGCAGCAGCAGCAAGCAGCAGCAGCAGCAGCAAGCAGCAGCAGCAGCAAGCAGCAGCAGCAGCAAGCAGCAGCAGCAGCAAGCAGCAGCAGCAGCAAGCAGCAGCAGCAGCAAGCAGCAGCAGCAGCAAGCAGCAGCAGCAGCAAGCAGCAGCAGCAGCAAGCAGCAGCAGCAGCAAGCAGCAGCAGCAGCAAGCAGCAGCAGCAGCAAGCAGCAGCAGCAGCAAGCAGCAGCAGCAGCAAGCAGCAGCAGCAGCAAGCAGCAGCAGCAGCAAGCAGCAGCAGCAGCAAGCAGCAGCAGCAGCAAGCAGCAGCAGCAGCAAGCAGCAGCAGCAGCAAGCAGCAGCAGCAGCAAGCAGCAGCAGCAGCAAGCAGCAGCAGCAGCAAGCAGGGCAGCAGCAAGCAGCAGCAGCAGCAGCAGCAGCAGCAGCAAGCAGCAGCAGCAGCAAGCAGCAGCAGCAGCAAGCAGCAGCAGCAGCAAGCAGCAGCAGCAGCAAGCAGCAGCAGCAGCAAGCAGCAGCAGCAGCAAGCAGCAGCAGCAGCAAGCAGCAGCAGCAGCAGCAAGCAGCAGCAGCAGCAAGCAGCAGCAGCAGCAGCAAGCAGCAGCAGCAGCAAGCAGCAGCAGCAGCAAGCAGCAGCAGCAGCAAGCAGCAGCAGCAGCAAGCAGCAGCAGCAGCAAGCAGCAGCAGCAGCAAGCAGCAGCAGCAGCAAGCAGCAGCAGCAGCAAGCAGCAGCAGCAGCAAGCAGCAGCAGCAGCAGCAAGCAGCAGCAGCAGCAAGCAGCAGCAGCAGCAAGCAGCAGCAGCAGCAAGCAGCAGCAGCAGCAAGCAGCAGCAGCAGCAAGCAGCAGCAGCAGCAAGCAGCAGCAGCAGCAAGCAGCAGCAGCAGCAAGCAGCAGCAGCAGCAAGCAGCAGCAGCAGCAAGCAGCAGCAGCAGCAAAGCAGCAAGCAGCAGCAAGCAGCAGCAGCAGCAAGCAGCAGCAGCAGCAAGCAGCAGCAGCAGCAAGCAGCAGCAGCAGCAAGCAGCAGCAGCAGCAAGCAGCAGCAGCAGCAAGCAGCAGCAGCAGCAAGCAGCAGCAGCAGCAAGCAGCAGCAGCAGCAAGCAGCAGCAGCAGCAAGCAGCAGCAGCAGCAAGCAGCAGCAGCAGCAAGCAGCAGCAGCAGCAAGCAGCAGCAGCAGCAAGCAGCAGCAGCAGCAAGCAGCAGCAGCAGCAAGCAGCAGCAGCAGCAAGCAGCAGCAGCAGCAAGCAGCAGCAGCAGCAAGCAGCAGCAGCAGCAAGCAGCAGCAGCAGCAAGCAGCAGCAGCAGCAAGCAGCAGCAGCAGCAAGCAGCAGCAGCAGCAAGCAGCAGCAGCAGCAAGCAGCAGCAGCAGCAAGCAGCAGCAGCAGCAAGCAGCAGCAGCAGCAAGCAGCAGCAGCAGCAAGCAGCAGCAGCAGCAAGCAGCAGCAGCAGCAGCAGCAGCAGCAGCAAGCAGCAGCAGCAGCAAGCAGCAGCAGCAGCAAGCAGCAGCAGCAGCAAGCAGCAGCAGCAGCAAGCAGCAGCAGCAGCAAGCAGCAGCAGCAGCAAGCAGCAGCAGCAGCAAGCAGCAGCAGCAGCAAGCAGCAGCAGCAGCAAGCAGCAGCAGCAGCAAGCAGCAGCAGCAGCAAGCAGCAGCAGCAGCAAGCAGCAGCAGCAGCAAGCAGCAGCAGCAGCAAGCAGCAGCAGCAGCAAGCAGCAGCAGCAGCAAGCAGCAGCAGCAGCAAGCAGCAGCAGCAGCAAGCAGCAGCAGCAGCAAGCAGCAGCAGCAGCAAGCAGCAGCAGCAGCAAGCAGCAGCAGCAGCAGCAGCAGCAGCAGCAAGCAGCAGCAGCAGCAAGCAGCAGCAGCAGCAAGCAGCAGCAGCAGCAAGCAGCAGCAGCAGCAAGCAGCAGCAGCAGCAAGCAGCAGCAGCAGCAAGCAGCAGCAGCAGCAAGCAGCAGCAGCAGCAAGCAGCAGCAGCAGCAAGGCAGCAGCAGCAGCAGAGCAGCAGCAGCAGCAAGCAGCAGCAGCAGCAAGCAGCAGCAGCAGCAAGCAGCAGCAGCAGCAAGCAGCAGCAGCAGCAAGCAGCAGCAGCAGCAAGCAGCAGCAGCAGCAGCAGCAGCAGCAGCAGCAGCAGCAGCAGCAGCAGCAGCAGCAGCAGCAGCAGCAGCAGCAGCAGCAGCAGCAGCAGCAGCAGCAGCAGCAGCAGCAGCAGCAGCAGCAGCAGCAGCAGCAGCAGCAGCAGCAGCAGCAGCAGCAGCAGCAGCAGCAGCAGCAGCAGCAGCAGCAGCAGCAGCAGCAGCAGCAGCAGCAGCAGCAGCAGCAGCAGCAGCAGCAGCAGCAGCAGCAGCAGCAGCAGCAGCAGCAGCAGCAGCAGCAGCAGCAGCAGCAGCAGCAGCAGCAGCAGCAGCAGCAGCAGCAGCAGCAGCAGCAGCAGCAGCAGCAGCAGCAGCAGCAGCAGCAGCAGCAGCAGCAGCAGCAGCAGCAGCAGCAGCAGCAGCAGCAGCAGCAGCAGCAGCAGCAGCAGCAGCAGCAGCAGCAGCAGCAGCAGCAGCAGCAGCAGCAGCAGCAGCAGCAGCAGCAGCAGCAGCAGCAGCAGCAGCAGCAGCAGCAGCAGCAGCAGCAGCAGCAGCAGCAGCAGCAGCAGCAGCAGCAGCAGCAGCAGCAGCAGCAGCAGCAGCAGCAGCAGCAGCAGCAGCAGCAGCAGCAGCAGCAGCAGCAGCAGCAGCAGCAGCAGCAGCAGCAGCAGCAGCAGCAGCAGCAGCAGCAGCAGCAGCAGCAGCAGCAGCAGCAGCAGCAGCAGCAGCAGCAGCAGCAGCAGCAGCAGCAGCAGCAGCAGCAGCAGCAAGCAGCAGCAGCAGCAAGCAGCAGCAGCAGCAAGCAGCAGCAGCAGCAAGCAGCAGCAGCAGCAAGCAGCAGCAGCAGCAAGCAGCAGCAGCAGCAAGCAGCAGCAGCAGCAAGCAGCAGCAGCAGCAAGCAGCAGCAGCAGCAAGCAGCAGCAGCAGCAAGCAGCAGCAGCAGCAAGCAGCAGCAGCAGCAAGCAGCAGCAGCAGCAAGCAGCAGCAGCAGCAAGCAGCAGCAGCAGCAAGCAGCAGCAGCAGCAAGCAGCAGCAGCAGCAAGCAGCAGCAGCAGCAAGCAGCAGCAGCAGCAAGCAGCAGCAGCAGCAAGCAGCAGCAGCAGCAAGCAGCAGCAGCAGCAAGCAGCAGCAGCAGCAAGCAGCAGCAGCAGCAAGCAGCAGCAGCAGCAAGCAGCAGCAGCAGCAAGCAGCAGCAGCAGCAAGCAGCAGCAGCAGCAAGCAGCAGCAGCAGCAAGCAGCAGCAGCAGCAAGCAGCAGCAGCAGCAAGCAGCAGCAGCAGCAAGCAGCAGCAGCAGCAAGCAGCAGCAGCAGCAAGCAGCAGCAGCAGCAAGCAGCAGCAGCAGCAAGCAGCAGCAGCAGCAAGCAGCAGCAGCAGCAAGCAGCAGCAGCAGCAAGCAGCAGCAGCAGCAGCAGCAGCAGCAGCAGCAGCAAGCAGCAGCAGCAGCAGCAAGCAGCAGCAGCAGCAAGCAGCAGCAGCAGCAAGCAGCAGCAGCAGCAAGCAGCAGCAGCAGCAAGCAGCAGCAGCAGCAAGCAGCAGCAGCAGCAAGCAGCAGCAGCAGCAAGCAGCAGCAGCAGCAAGCAGCAGCAGCAGCAAGCAGCAGCAGCAGCAAGCAGCAGCAGCAGCAAGCAGCAGCAGCAGCAAGCAGCAGCAGCAGCAAGCAGCAGCAGCAGCAAGCAGCAGCAGCAGCAAGCAGCAGCAGCAGCAAGCAGCAGCAGCAGCAAGCAGCAGCAGCAGCAAGCAGCAGCAGCAGCAAGCAGCAGCAGCAGCAAGCAGCAGCAGCAGCAAGCAGCAGCAGCAGCAAGCAGCAGCAGCAGCAAGCAGCAGCAGCAGCAAGCAGCAGCAGCAGCAAGCAGCAGCAGCAGCAAGCAGCAGCAGCAGCAAGCAGCAGCAGCAGCAAGCAGCAGCAGCAGCAGCAGCAGCAGCAGCAAGCAGCAGCAGCAGCAGCAGCAGCAGCAGCAGCAGCAGCAGCAGCAGCAGCAGCAGCAGCAGCAGCAGCAGCAGCAGCAGCAGCAGCAGCAGCAGCAGCAGCAGCAGCAGCAGCAGCAGCAGCAGCAGCAGCAGCAGCAGCAGCAGCAGCAGCAGCAGCAGCAGCAGCAGCAGCAGCAGCAGCAGCAGCAGCAGCAGCAGCAGCAGCAGCAGCAGCAGCAGCAGCAGCAGCAGCAGCAGCAGCAGCAGCAGCAGCAGCAGCAGCAGCAGCAGCAGCAGCAGCAGCAGCAGCAGCAGCAGCAGCAGCAGCAGCAGCAGCAGCAGCAGCAGCAGCAGCAGCAGCAGCAGCAGCAGCAGCAGCAGCAGCAGCAGCAGCAGCAGCAGCAGCAGCAGCAGCAGCAGCAGCAGCAGCAGCAGCAGCAGCAGCAGCAGCAGCAGCAGCAGCAGCAGCAGCAGCAGCAGCAGCAGCAGCAGCAGCAGCAGCAGCAGCAGCAGCAGCAGCAGCAGCAGCAGCAGCAGCAGCAGCAGCAGCAGCAGCAGCAGCAGCAGCAGCAGCAGCAGCAGCAGCAGCAGCAGCAGCAGCAGCAGCAGCAGCAGCAGCAGCAGCAGCAGCAGCAGCAGCAGCAGCAGCAGCAGCAGCAGCAGCAGCAGCAGCAGCAGCAGCAGCAGCAGCAGCAGCAGCAGCAGCAGCAGCAGCAGCAGCAGCAGCAGCAGCAGCAGCAGCAGCAGCAGCAGCAGCAGCAGCAGCAGCAGCAGCAGCAGCAGCAGCAGCAGCAGCAGCAGCAGCAGCAGCAGCAGCAGCAGCAGCAGCAGCAGCAGCAGCAGCAGCAGCAGCAGCAGCAGCAGCAGCAGCAGCAGCAGCAGCAGCAGCAGCAGCAGCAGCAGCAGCAGCAGCAGCAGCAGCAGCAGCAGCAGCAGCAGCAGCAGCAGCAGCAGCAGCAGCAGCAGCAGCAGCAGCAGCAGCAGCAGCAGCAGCAGCAGCAGCAGCAGCAGCAGCAGCAGCAGCAGCAGCAGCAGCAGCAGCAGCAGCAGCAGCAGCAGCAGCAGCAGCAGCAGCAGCAGCAGCAGCAGCAGCAGCAGCAGCAGCAGCAGCAGCAGCAGCAGCAGCAGCAGCAGCAGCAGCAGCAGCAGCAGCAGCAGCAGCAGCAGCAGCAGCAGCAGCAGCAGCAGCAGCAGCAGCAGCAGCAGCAGCAGCAGCAGCAGCAGCAGCAGCAGCAGCAGCAGCAGCAGCAGCAGCAGCAGCAGCAGCAGCAGCAGCAGCAGCAGCAGCAGCAGCAGCAGCAGCAGCAGCAGCAGCAGCAGCAGCAGCAGCAGCAGCAGCAGCAGCAGCAGCAGCAGCAGCAGCAGCAGCAGCAGCAGCAGCAGCAGCAGCAGCAGCAGCAGCAGCAGCAGCAGCAGCAGCAGCAGCAGCAGCAGCAGCAGCAGCAGCAGCAGCAGCAGCAGCAGCAGCAGCAGCAGCAGCAGCAGCAGCAGCAGCAGCAGCAGCAGCAGCAGCAGCAGCAGCAGCAGCAGCAGCAGCAGCAGCAGCAGCAGCAGCAGCAGCAGCAGCAGCAGCAGCAGCAGCAGCAGCAGCAGCAGCAGCAGCAGCAGCAGCAGCAGCAGCAGCAGCAGCAGCAGCAGCAGCAGCAGCAGCAGCAGCAGCAGCAGCAGCAGCAGCAGCAGCAGCAGCAGCAGCAGCAGCAGCAGCAGCAGCAGCAGCAGCAGCAGCAGCAGCAGCAGCAGCAGCAGCAGCAGCAGCAGCAGCAGCAGCAGCAGCAGCAGCAGCAGCAGCAGCAGCAGCAGCAGCAGCAGCAGCAGCAGCAGCAGCAGCAGCAGCAGCAGCAGCAGCAGCAGCAGCAGCAGCAGCAGCAGCAGCAGCAGCAGCAGCAGCAGCAGCAGCAGCAGCAGCAGCAGCAGCAGCAGCAGCAGCAGCAGCAGCAGCAGCAGCAGCAGCAGCAGCAGCAGCAGCAGCAGCAGCAGCAGCAGCAGCAGCAGCAGCAGCAGCAGCAGCAGCAGCAGCAGCAGCAGCAGCAGCAGCAGCAGCAGCAGCAGCAGCAGCAGCAGCAGCAGCAGCAGCAGCAGCAGCAGCAGCAGCAGCAGCAGCAGCAGCAGCAGCAGCAGCAGCAGCAGCAGCAGCAGCAGCAGCAGCAGCAGCAGCAGCAGCAGCAGCAGCAGCAGCAGCAGCAGCAGCAGCAGCAGCAGCAGCAGCAGCAGCAGCAGCAGCAGCAGCAGCAGCAGCAGCAGCAGCAGCAGCAGCAGCAGCAGCAGCAGCAGCAGCAGCAGCAGCAGCAGCAGCAGCAGCAGCAGCAGCAGCAGCAGCAGCAGCAGCAGCAGCAGCAGCAGCAGCAGCAGCAGCAGCAGCAGCAGCAGCAGCAGCAGCAGCAGCAGCAGCAGCAGCAGCAGCAGCAGCAGCAGCAGCAGCAGCAGCAGCAGCAGCAGCAGCAGCAGCAGCAGCAGCAGCAGCAGCAGCAGCAGCAGCAGCAGCAGCAGCAGCAGCAGCAGCAGCAGCAGCAGCAGCAGCAGCAGCAGCAGCAGCAGCAGCAGCAGCAGCAGCAGCAGCAGCAGCAGCAGCAGCAGCAGCAGCAGCAGCAGCAGCAGCAGCAGCAGCAGCAGCAGCAGCAGCAGCAGCAGCAGCAGCAGCAGCAGCAGCAGCAGCAGCAGCAGCAGCAGCAGCAGCAGCAGCAGCAGCAGCAGCAGCAGCAGCAGCAGCAGCAGCAGCAGCAGCAGCAGCAGCAGCAGCAGCAGCAGCAGCAGCAGCAGCAGCAGCAGCAGCAGCAGCAGCAGCAGCAGCAGCAGCAGCAGCAGCAGCAGCAGCAGCAGCAGCAGCAGCAGCAGCAGCAGCAGCAGCAGCAGCAGCAAGCAGCAGCAGCAGCAGCAGCAGCAAGCAGCAGCAGCAGCAGCAGCAGCAGCAGCAGCAGCAGCAGCAGCAGCAGCAGCAGCAGCAGCAGCACGCTGCAGGTGAATGGGCAAGCTTTTCAGCAAAGGACATTTTATAAGTGGGCAAGCTTTTGAGCGAAGGACGTTTTGTAAGTGGTGTGGGCGGCCCGGTTGTCGGAGGGTGAGGTAGAGACGCAAAGAACAGGAATATATGTTCTTCAGTCGTTGCGCATCCGTCAACAAGACAAGTATCCAGTGCGCAGCTTCTGGCGTCTCGTGAGCCAAACGAAAAACCCGGCGGCGTTTCCCTTCGTGTTTTCAAGTCGAATCGTTTCCTCGCCAAGTGCACTTGACGCCGGCAGTTATGGGCGAGCCTGTGTGGACGATCTAGAAGGAGGCCCAGCTGATCACATTGTACTACAACGGAATGTGCTCGTGGGACCGGCATCACCCGGACTACGCCGACGATAGCAAGCGCCGCCGCGCCCTGAATGTCATCGCCGGCTCCTTGGACAATGAGCTCGATGGTTAGGTAGGGACCGCGGCGTCCCTTCTACCTTTTGTTGCTTGTCGGGCTTAACGGTTTTACGGGAAAGAAAGGGCTCCGTAACTGTGTCCCTCAGATGCACACCTCTGCCGTGCCAGTGTTTGACTCGGACCCTTGTGGATTCAGCGTTTGTGGAAGCAGCGTTCGGAGGCGCGGCTTGTTCCGTTTCGCAGTGCGCAACCTGCGTCGACGTCAAACGCTCACGAACGCTCGAAGTCGAACGCACACATGCACACATGCTTTCGCCTCGACAGAATATTAAGGCGAAAGGCTTTCTTGGCTCATCGTTGTCCATCCGTCCGTCCGAGAAATATGTCACACTACGACGCAATGAATGGTGTAATTGCTAAAACTCATATACTCTTAGTAATAACCAAGTAGGGGGTGATTAATAATTACTCATTACTTGTGGTTAGGCATTAATTAGTAATTAGAAATATAAATAAATGAAGAAATAAATATGACATTAAAAATTAAATAATAAAGAAATTTAAAAAACGTTTAAAATAGAAAATAAATGATACCAATTTTGTAGCGGGAGCTATACTAGGCTACCAGTCGAGCATTTCGCGGTACATGCGAGAGGAAAGTTGTGCGCATGCGCCGTTACCATGGCAACCGGAGAGGAGCAGTGGGTGCGCCGCGGCCGGCGTCCGCTCCACTGTCGAATGTGAACGTGACGTCACGCGGATGAGCAGTTGTGCGCATGCGCCGATACTATCGTAACCAAAAAGACGCGGGCCCGCGGCGCAGTCGTCACCACCGCCTCGGCGCACACCGCTCTATCACGCGAATCGCGCGTCGTCCCATGCGCACCATTGCGTATAAAAGGCGGAGATGTAATCGGCGACTGTATCGCAACACTTCATATGGACGCACAGAAGGAGTGTCCAGCCGCTGCTAAACGGCGGTATGGATAAGAGAACAATCACCCTTCCGATCTTGAGATTTTCGCCTGGAAGTTGGCAACTCTACAAACAAAGAATGAGCGTCAGAAGGCGAAGTGAGCAGCCGAGACGCCCTAAAAGAGAGAGGAACGTCTTGTCAAATGGAGACGCCAGACTACGAGCGTATAGACGCCGCATAGTCGCCGAGATGGAGCCTATGGAAGGCGTCAGCCAACGGGAACCAGCCGAAGAGGATGTGAAGGCCCGTCGTGTGACTGATCGCACCTTTCGAGTTTCCGAAAGTGCATCTGCGACCCGGACATTAAGCAGACTGTCCCATATAATAAGGAGGCTAAATAAAATTATGAAGGAAAGAGGTCTGAACAAGACGATGTGGATTAGCCGAAAAATAAAGAAGATGAAGAAGAAGCATTCGGTGAGGTGGAGAGACTTGATTGGTGGAGATTAGAAGGAGAAGACGACGACAAGGCTTACGTAGACTAACGCCATGGCTATAAAAGGGCGAGGGAAAGCGAGACATGGGGGGGGGAGAACAGAGAAGCGGAGGCTCCGGCGGGTCAGGGACACTTCGGCTGGAAGAAAGCGACGCCGGCTACTGCTCCGGTAAGCTCGCGTTCTACGGCTTCGCATCGTGGACTTCCTGCCGTGCCTGAGCCCGTTCCGGGGAGTCAACGGAGGACGCTACCACCAGCTACGGCCAGGGGTGTCTCTAGCGCTGTTGCCACCCATCCGGGTGGCGCCCCAAACACCAACACCGGCATCACCTCCACGGGCACTTGGACCGGCAGCTTATACGACGCAGCCAGTGACGCCAGCCCAAGCACGTCGAACGCGCCTCGACGCCGGCTACTAGATCCATACAATGCCGCAGCCGCAGCGAACCAACCGTGAGCACGAACGCCGACCACTAACAGTAGAACGCTAATAGTAGACGCTTGTAGCAGTGTTCCCTGGTCGTGAGTATTTTTATCCTTTGTGTTTTGTATTAGTTTTGTGTTCTAGTGTTTGTGTCACGTAGGGTGAATTAAATGTGCGTCTGTGCGGGTACACCTGTCGCCTAGTCCATTCTTTCGGTCCGAGTGTTCTCCGGGGAGATCTGTGACAAAGATAAGTGGCGAGCCTGTGCCAGGATTCATTTGCTTTTTTTTCCTTTTGTCTCGGATCTTTCCGATCTCTCGACGGCAGAAAGTATGGATTTGGCAAAAACGTTAGAACTGACGCTCAAGCTAGGGTTAAGCAAGGAGGAGGCGATACGTCTCTATGAGGAGGTGGCAAAGAGGCAGAAAGAGGAAATGGCGCAAGCACGCGCAGACGCTCGCGAAGCAGAAGAGCGCGAGGCGAAAAGAGCTCGCGAGGCAGAAGAGCGAGAAGCTAGAAGAGCACGCGAGGCAGAAGTACAAGAGAAAAGAAGGATAGAGCGGGAGAAGTTTATTTTGTGGAAACAGGCGCATGTCACGGGAGAATATGAGGAGATCACGGACAATAATCATAGTTCCTTAGCGGGTACACGATCTCTTAGACCGGCTAGAGATTGTCCAAGAAAACTGATGGCTTCTTTTGATGACAAGAGAGATGATTTGGATGCATATCTGCAACGATTCGAGGGGATAGCTCTGGGGAAATACTGGGAGCGTAGTGAATGGCCCACGGCACTAAGCATGAGTTTAGTCGGAGAGGCGCTGAATGTGTTTGGAAAGATGCCTGCTGGTGATTCCATGGACTACGAGAAAGCCAAAAAGCACTCCTCCAACTCCTCCTTGACGCAGACTTGTGAACAATCGGTTTGGACACACTTGTAGTGTATGCTACAGACTGTGGAACCAAAAGGACTCGGCACCAGTGAGTAATCCAATGTATCGCACTTTGCGTTTGCCATTGCCAGAACAACAAGCTCAGCCAGGGAAACGTACCTACCGTTGCCTATATCCTGGCATTACGGAGCTAAGCAACTGACAATTTTTTACTTACAAAATAAAAAATAGAAAACAAACAAATAAAAAATAACAGATGCAGTCTAACTGGGGGTAGAAAGGCATTCGCCTCGCTCACTTTAGGTCGCCAAAGTGCGCCCTGAATTTTTTTTTCCTAGCCCGCGCGATGTCTGTGGCATCAGGCCACGCGAAAAGCAAGAGGCATAATCGATCACAGGAACCGCGAAAATTTTGGTGTCGCGCTAAGTCTAGCTCCCTCCACCTGTTTCTCCATCTGCTGCTTCTCAGTTTTAAGACCACGCCACATTTCCGCCTTCGGGCCTGCTGTGCCGTCGGACTACACTGAACGTCGACTCATAGGGGGGTCTCTGTAGAACGGCACTCGCCGTAAAAGGCAAAGAGAGGAGGGTCTCGCATGGCGGTGGCGGTAAAAACATATTTGAGCTCCAAGGGAAGAGAAAGGGGAGGGGTGCTGTTGCTGAGGTTTGTGATGATTGTCTCCCGTCAGGGGCGCAGTCTTAGGGCCCCTCGATGTAGCTCGGCACTGTCACTGATGCACCCTACTCAGTCCAAGACCCCGTCTGCTGACTCGACGCCCGCTCGATTGCTGGCCGCTCTGGTCTGAGTCGGAAGGAGAAATAAGGGTGGGAGATGAGTGGTTGGTTCCATGGTGGACTTCAGCATAACCGTACGGTGTCATAGATGATGGGTTCTTGGTTGTCACACGTAGGGCCACATTTTTGGTTTAGGTTGACAGTAAAGGAAAAGCACCTAGCGGACGTACTGTACCAGGAGTGGCTATAGGAATTCGGCTCCCGGTGGTGGAGCCAGCCAGCTCTCCCGGTCCTCAGAGCATGTCTTGGTATAGGATGGGCGAGCAATTTCAAGTAGTGGTAAGTGTTTAATGCAAAGTAAAAGCAATAAGGAAGGTGAAAGCTTTTGCTAACCCCAGCTGTAGCCATCACTACAGCGGCAGCACATGACATGGCACAGCAGAAGTAAAGGATGACAGGCAGTTTTGAGAAATGAAATGAAAGAGGTGAGGGAACAGTAAAAATGGATAGAGGACACTTTCAAATGGCGTACTTGTTTTTGTGATGTGCATCAGTGTGCGCAAGTTGGGGTTCCGGGTAGAATAACAATTCAGTGTTTAAAGCCTTGCTTTATCAGTCACCTCGCACTCAATACACAGGCAAAAATGACACTTTACCGTTCGAATTAATCTAATGCAGATGCATCCATGCAATTAACACTGTAATTAATGCTAACAGCAGGAAAATGGAAGGTGTTTTCAGCAAACTGTCGACATCGTACAATTCTCGCAGACCTTCGTCGGTGGATATATTGCTTGCTGCGTACCCATGTGATCATAGACGAGGAGGACTCGTCTATGATCCCGCCTATATGAGCTCGTCTATATGTGACTCGTCCGCAGCCATCTTATGCACTCTTCATCGCTGTGCTTCTCATCTTATGCCAAACCAACTGTCGGAAACCTTCTTTACAATTTCTGCCATGCCAAGTGCATGATATGCTTACCGACGACGTAGTCCAACCGTCCACCTGCATACCCTGGGCTTCGTCTGTGGTACTGGTGAAAAAAAGAGACGACACTTCGCGATTCTGTCTCGATTATCTGCCACAGGCCTACCTTGTCCTAGTCGTCTTCTGTCCCATGTGCACGCGGCAATATAACGATCCCTTAAACTCAGAGCAGCCGCCGCGGCAGCTGGTTTTCTTCGCGTTGTACGCTGTTTTTAGTATTGCTATATTGGGGCACATTCGTCAGTCGAAGTGACGTATTAGGTGGCGATATGTAAGCCACCGCCATGAAGGTTAATAACATGAAATAAGGAGTGCTCTAAGGAGTGACAGAATCCACATTTGAATAATGGTAGTTACCGCCGGGGCACGCTGGTCAAAACCTTTCAACTCCCTTCCCGCAGTGCCGGATTTGGTGAAAAAGATCCAATTGCTGCGCGAACAGTACGCCAAGGAACTGAAAAAGGAAAGCCAGAGACGTTCGACAAGGCACTTCATCTACCGCTGGGTCCACCTTGAGCGCATGGCATTCCTGCGAAGCGCTGTCACTGCCGACGAGCGCGAGCAGGCCCGAGGCGACGTGCCACTGCTGGTGAGTCGTGTGAGTTGAGTCGTTTCATGCATAGCGAGCTCCGCTGTCAAAACTAGCGCGTTCCTCTTCCTACTTTCACTCCTACCTAACTCCTTTTTCTTTCCCCAAAACCAATTTTCTTGTTTGCTCTGCCAACATGCGCGATCAAACTGTAATGGATTCCTGTGCCGAGCGAAAAGCAATAATTGCTTTGTCTGCTGGCTATTCATGGCGTAAGCCTTTCTTGGATGGAAGTTGTAGACGGAAGTTTGTCGACGGAAGCTGTCAGCACGAACTGTGAATCATAAGTTGATGGTACATAGAATAAAAATGTAAAAAATCGATTAAGCTGCAGTTCATAAACAGAGAAAATTAAAAACGAGAATGATTACGAAATCTAAAAGAAATAAAAATAAACACAGAAGGAATAAAAAAAGAAAAAGAAATAAAGTTAAAAATATCAAACCAAAAATAAAACAATGATAATAAAGAAAATGCAAAAGAACAATGAAGTAACAAGGGACAAAAGGCTTTCCGCTCTTAAGCAGACCAGCGCAGTCCTGTAACTTTTACATGCTACACCTTCCATCAGTTTGATTCGACGCGCTCCTTGCTGACCACAGACATAAGAATTTAAGTGAGCCCGAGTTGAAGTGGAATCGGTCACACATCCAAGAGATTACTGCCGGAGAAAAAAAAATGCAGGGGACACTTAAGCTCCGCCTGACGCGGTAACGTAATGGATTAATTCCTCTTTTTGCAGAAGGTCGTTTTCTGCGTCACATTCATAGGTCTTTGGCAGTCCTCATACCCCTCCTGGCGCAGTGGAGAAACGGCTAAGCGATGCGCCCCTTCCCTGCGATGGCAGGTGCTCCCAGCGGTGGGATGTGTGTGGCACATGTTGCTTCCCGAGTTACCAATCACTAATATAAATGCCACCTGTCACGGTGGGCAGTTTGCTTTCTGTATGGTGGACCGGTTGTGATGACGCCTTAAGCTCACGTGACCTAGGACGCCCACCTGCCTCCTACGTTGCTCTCTGGGGACCACCTGCCAGAGCCACGCCCCTGATACTTCGCTCTCAATGACGACACTGGATTTTCTGGAGAACGGGGCCTTTAATGCTATCGTGTTAAAACTTTTTTTTTACGGAGCGGAGCGTAAACAAAGCACTCGGGGGTCTTGTTGTGCATCATACTTGCGTCTTTCAAAGCTACGCCGTGGCTACAGCGCTATAAAGAGCTGCACTCAGAGTATCCTGGAAAACAGAATAAAATCAAGGCATCAGCATTATTACATTTTGTTTTCTGGTTTGTGGTTTATGGGGGTTAACGTCCCAAAGCGACTCAGGCTATGAGAGAGGCTGTATTCAAGGACTGGAAATTTCGACCACCTGGGGTTCAACGTGCAGTGGCATCACAATGTACACGGGCCTCTAGAATTTCGCCTCCATTGAAATTCGACCGCCGCGGCCGGCATCGAACCCGCGTCTTTCGGGCCAGCAGCCCGAGCCGCATAGCCGCTCAGCCACCGCGGCGGCTTTTTTGTTGTTTTCATATAAACTGGGGTCAAGCGGTGGGAACGACACAAGGCGCCTCCTCGGGAGAGACAAAAGACATTAGGAACAGGAAAGTGGCCGTGTACTTGATATTGTCTGTTGTGCCATGGACTACACAGCAGTGGGCGCAGACATCGGCAGATTGTCTTTAGCGCGTCCAGATTATAGCTTTGGACAGGCTCACAGTGAGGAACCAGAACTAGTGATGCGGTCCTATAGGAGGCAGTGAGTTTGGGCTAGTTGCGCATGCATGGAAGCACAGCGCATAAACGAAGACGGAACGTCAGATGAGCGACAAGACAAGTTCCAAAATTCTACGTCTGCCGCTTCGGCATCGTGATTTTAAGGCGAAAGCATTTCTTGGGTCATATGATTCGCGTGGACGGAAGTTGTCCGCACGAACTGTCAATCATAAGTTGTGTCGTACATAAAACAAGAACATAAAAATCGATTAAGCAACAGAAATGTTGTGAAATAAAAAACAGAAATTAAAAATACAAACAAAATAAAAATAAATAAAAAAATAAAAACGAGAATATAAATCAAAAAGATCAATGAAGAAATACCGAAAATAAAATACAAAAATGCAGGGCGAAAGAGGTCAGGGAAAAGCTTTCGCAATTGCGCTCTTAACAAGAGTTAAGAGCCATCCTGGAATATTTAAAGCGCAGCTCTTGGGCATCCGTTGCCGGCCTGAGCGGCGCGTGACTCGGCGTAACCTCGAAGTGGAGCAGAGGGTGAAAGAGAGCGATGAAAGAAAACCAGAGGAGGAGGGTTCGGCGGATAGCTCGAAGGTACACGTCACGCGGCGGAACACCGCGGGAAAAAAAGGAGAAAATCTACGGTCGATGTGCGCAGTTAGGCCGAACGTGAATTATGTCTGCTAGCACTTCGATTTTTACTTTGGTTCCGGCATTCGGATCCATTGTTCACGGATGAAAGTTCTTATAGCGATGTGCTGCATGTTCTGCCGTCGGTAAGGCTTGTTAAAGTCCCAGCTCACTGTTCGCGAGCAACCTCTCGTCGCGATCAACCATGAAGTGAACTGCCACTAGCCTGGTGGGCAGTTTGCACACAACCCGATGGGCTGGTTGCCAAGTGCGCGCGCGCACGCGCACACACACACACACACGCACGCATGCAAGCACGGACCGCATGCACGCACGCACCACAGCCCTCGTCCTCCTCTCCCCGCTACTCCTGCGAAGCGGCGCGCGTACAAAGGTTCGAGATCCTTCAAGCCCTCTCGAGAACACATCTATAAAGAAGGGACACGCTGCTTGACGCGAATTGCTGTGCCTGCTCCCTATCTCAGCGACGCCGCTAGCTTCCATTTGAGATCCAGAACCGCCTCCATTCGACGCTGCGCAGTTCCCTATGGTGTAGCAGGTACCGCAGCAGCGCCCACAAACTGCATTACTGTGAAGTGTAGGCTAATTTTTACCCTGAATTTGTTCCTCTCATTGATGCAGGATCCGGAACGAGGTGTGCCTAGCGTATGCCCTGAGGCTCCTGATAATAAAGCGGCGAACACCGTCCGGACCCCGGAGTCGAACCTCTCGTCATACGCCGGAGAGCAGACCTCAATGTCTGTGATGTTTCTGTACACGGTGAAGCGGGAGCCTGAGGAAGCTCTCAGTGTAGCTCATATTAAGTGCAGTCCAGAGGGTAGGCACCCTGAGGTTCCAGATAATGAAGTGGAGAACACCGCCCGGACCCCGTAGTTAAACCTACGCCGGAGAGCAGTTCCCTCTGCCTGGGCTGTTTCTATACACAGTGAAGCGGGAGCCTGAGGAAGCTCTCAGTGTACCACATATCGAGTGCAGTGCAGAGGGTAGGCGCCCAGAGCTTCCAGAAATTGAAGGGGTGAACACAACCCGGACCCCGGAGCCAAACCTCGTGTCATACGCCGGAGAGCAGATCTCTATGTCTGTGCTCTTCCCGTACTGGGTGAAGCGGGAGTTTGAGGAATCTCTCGGTGTACCACATATCGAGTGCAGTCCAGAGAGTTGGCGTTCTGAGATTACAGATAATGACGGGGTGAACACCACCCGGACCCCGGAGCCAAACCTCGCGTCATAAGCCGGAGAGCAGATCTTTATGCCTGTGCCGTATCCGCACACGGTGAAGCGGGAGACTAAGGAAGCTCTCAGTGTACCACATACCGAGTGCAGTCCAGAGATTAGGCGCTCTGAGATTCCAGATGATGAAGGGGTGAACACCAAACGGACCCCGGAGCCAAACCTCGCGTCATACTCCGGAGAGCAGACCTCCATGTCTGTGCTGTTTCCGTAAATGGTGAAGCGGGAGCCTGAGGAAGTTCTCAGTTTACTACATATCGAGTGCTGTCCAGAGGCAAAGCGGTTTGTATTGCCTGCTGCAGAGACCCAAGACTTGCCTGGCACGATCGGAAATGGCCCTGTCGACTTCCCTCTCGCAAGTCTTGACTGTGCCAGTTTTACGGTAAGTTGATGATTACCTGTTTCCTTTAGGGTGCATGCTGTATAGGACGAGGGAAGCAACCTTTGTCTCAGAAGCCGCATGCGTGAAGTGCCTCAGGCGGCATTTTGAGGCTGCTAGAGATAACGCCACGGGTCATGGCTGGCGGCTCATTTCAATTCCAAGACTTAAGGTTCTGCTTTCTCGACGACCACACGCATGGGAAGTTCGGACGACGGGGCAAAAGCCACTGCCTTTCCAAGCGGCGCATTCTAAGCCAACCTAAATGGGCACTGCAGACAACTATTAATTTTAATGTTACAAAATTCAATCATTCGGCATTTCATGGTTTGTCGCCGCTTGCCCGGCCGCGAAAGATGCTTTTAATATTCCGAAAGCTTTGAATGACTATAGCAAAAACTGGAAGTGCTTCTTAATTTGCTTTTAGGAGCAGCAATTATACGGAGTCTAGGCGGCAGCAAGGGCCAATATAGAGAACGTTTAAAGAAACACTATGTTCTGATGACGTGCGTGATATCATCAACTGGACAGATCTCCAGCGTCCGAAGGCGGGCAAGTCGTTTTCAAAATCATTATCTGTTTAGGTGCTGCAAGTCTGCTTCCTGCTTCAAATAACATCCGTTGGGAACTTGAGTATCACGAGTAAGGACGACTGCGTCCTCTAAACGAAGCACTTTCTGCAAAAAATGCAATGGGCACTGGTGCGCCTTTTTCTCCACTTATCTGCTTTGGAAAGGTGGCAGGAAACTGCACATCTGCTGGATTAGGAATATGCGTTCTTAAATTAGGTAAATGTTGATTGAGTTAAACCGTGCACTTTTGCCTAATGATTACTTTTCCATTTCGCGTTTACAGAATGTCTTCCCAGCTGCAGTGATGAAACCTTGAGCATGTCTTCAGTACAGGGCCTTAGAAAGAGGAGAGTAATCGAGTGCTTGATCTTGTCTTGTCCGCTAGGCACCAGAGAGAAGTGTGCAGACTTCGGCAGATGAGACTCAGTCTGTCATGATAAAGAACATTGAAAACTCCATACCTGCAGGCCAAGATAAGTGTGACTGACTAGTGCTAATGCTTTTGACGCAGCGGGTGCAACAAAGTGTTCCTGGCGGATGTTATGACACTCCCGATGATGAAGAAACAGGGACTGCCTTCTTGGAGCCGGACCTGTCGTTGCACGCAGGAGAGTCTGCGGGCTCATCGCGGCAGTTCTTTTCCGTGCCTGCTCCGATGGCGCCGTGGGAGGCTGGACGAGTAGGTTCCCATGATGTGAGCGCTGAAACTTTCTAACCACTTCAGGCGACTTTTTTCAGAGATTCCTACCTTCAAAGTGGCCTTTCTTTTTGTAGCTCTCAAAATTTGGGCAGCAAATGATTGTGGTGAGTTTAGTTTCCGATACGTGTTAACCTTCAATATATTTGGCCTGCTTTCTGTTGGGTGGTACAGTGTGCAAAGAAATTATTTTGCTTTCGGGACTGTAAAAAGAGAAAACTTCAACTTCTGCCCACACCCAGATTTGTTGATGTGGATGGTAACATGAGCACTCTCCTCTTGAGTACGCTGCTTGCATTCCCGGCGGACACTCATGTTTTTTCCCTGGAGAACAATGCAGGTACACCACAATTAGCTGTCATTCCATGTACTATTCCATGTACAGCGTCATTCCATGTACTATTTTCTACCTCATGATTTCGTACACAGCGACCACAGATGTGCATTATGGTTCAGCAAACGTATGTAGTCAATATTGTGTTCACAATATCCGAAAGGAAGAATTCTGCGCTGGCACCATTGAAGCTGCCCCAATGGCGTAGCACCTAATGGTTAATAAAAATGAGCAGTCCATAGTACGAGTGAAGTGTAAACCGATCTTCTTCTTCTCCACCGTTTTTGTTTTTCGCTTGTGTTTTCTTCCATAGCGCTTCCCCTGTTCTCTCGCGGCAGTCGCGTCTCGATGGATGTGAAACGCAAGGCGCCCATGTGCTGTGCAGTCTCAGTGCAGATTAGAGATCCCAAGGTGGTTTAACATGTAATCCGGAGCCCTCCTCTTCGGCACCTCTTTCTCTCTTTCTTCTTTCACTCCTTCCTCCGTCCCTCCCCTCGAGGCATGGTTCGGGAGAATTGAAAGAGGGTACGCACTTTCCTGAGAAACATTTTACCTCGCATTACTTGGCTCTGTGTGCGAAATCCCATCGTCGTCAGAAACCCATGGCAGAAACGCGGTACGCGAATGACGTCATCACCTTTTTTCGGCGTCTCACCCCTGCCGCCCATTCAAGAGAAAGAAACACTCCTGCCACTGCAAAATGCAACCCTCCTCTCCGAGAAGGGCAAGTCGATCTCCAGGGTGAAGGGAAACAATTTCTCCTCCCTGGAGCGGCTATACAATACCCCCTCAGTCGGATAAAAAAGCAGACCACACTCAGTATGGGAGCGGCTGACCGCCTCCGCCCCGGGCACTGGGCGAGAGGCATCGTCCCATCTGACTTGATGGGGCACATGTAAACGGTGGCATGTTGCCTCTGCGAGACACTGTATAGGAAATACAATGCTCCACTGTGGTATTCATGTACAGGCAGCTAGTGATTGCACAAAAGGGGAAGGCCTCACCACCACTTCAGCCTTCCCAGAATAAACCTGGTGTATGGAGTCAACGTCGTCCAAAGTTTAATCCCTCACGTCTAATCGTCAGGTGATCGAGACAGCAGAATGGCCGGACGTAGCAGTTCACTGCTCGCGAGGTACGAGACCAGCGTTTGCGTACATGTAGGAATCTGCCTTGGGCTCTTCGCTGTGGCATATCTCCGCGTAATCACAACTTCGCGAGGCACCGCAATCGACTTGGCGTTCGAGAACGTGCCACAAAAGAGGCAACGCGCTTCAGGTATACCCGTAGGACGCCGACCAGATCATGAAGTGTAGTTTTCCTACGAACCGGATGAAGAAATGTAGTGTGAACCCCATGGTACCGCTGGGAAAAATACTGTCATTGCTCGGCAAACTGGTCTCGTCGTACTTGCTAAAAAGTGCTGTCCTTCAAAAAACCCTGACAAGAAAATGTGGGTGAAACACTACTTTATCGTGAGCTCTGCAAATAAAAATCAGCTCCGAGACCACAATGAGGCCGTTTTGTCGTCTTTCGTTGACGCCATCTCTAAACAGCAACATTGCACTCTGAAAACTAGCGCCGTCGCACTTAACTCAGCGACATAACTCAGTGACTGAAACATCTACAAGTGATGCTGTCGCGTTTACACATCTTAAGAACTGCTTAGATGCCCGCATGATTTTTTATTATGGGTTTTTGATGAAAAGAAATAGTTTTATAACTGTCTTCTCGGCGTACGCCTCAACCACGCAATGAGGTAAGGGGGAAGACGGCAGTTCAACAAGAGAGAGATAGAGGCCGCAGTGGAAAACTCCAGAATAATTTCGACCATCTGGGGATCTTTAACATGCACTGACATCGCCCAGCAGACGGGTGTCCTTTTTTTTCTTCCGCGCCGGCGCGCCGCGCGCATTTGAATATTCTTTCGCCTCCTCTCTAGACTGTGTTGGGATTCTCTCCTACAGCCCTGCACTCTGCTTCGACGGTGAGGACGTCGGACAACGTCGACGCCAATTTTTCACCGCGTGTTTAATCGGCATCTACTGCTGTGAATAGACGAATGATCCTCATTATACAGCAGTGTTTCTGAAAAATAAAGGGCAAGCATGCTTACCCCCGCACATTATACATTCGCAGTCGCCCAGTTCCTGCATAAGCCAGGTGCAGGTATGCACAGTAATTACGACTGTTTGGCAGGTAACAATCGGTGAACAGGCTGTTCAACATGGTTGGTTGTTTCTTTGAACTGATGCACAGCAACTTGTCCTATTGCGTGCCGGTTAAGTTGCTCCGGATATGGAGGCTTCTAAGCCTAAATATCCCTTGTTCATCCAGCTCATCTAGTGCATTGATCACAGGGATAGCATTAACTTTTTTGAGTGCTGCTTCCTGACACCAAACATCCCCTGTCCCTTGTTCATTTGGGGGACGTCGTCGCTACTGGCACTCGCCGCGTGAAAGTTACGCCCTGTTCATTTCTCAGTGTGCCCACGTAACAACAAGCCACAGCGGCCTAAATGGTTGCAGGAGTTGTTCCTTCAGTGGCGCTGCCAGGTTTGCTTTCGCGTGAGCATTCAACAGTTAAGGCACATCAGACATTGAGTGCACAGTACTCTTAACCCTCCATGATCATCGCAGCGGTCTAAACAGTGCCCATAGAGTCCCGGTTGTGGTTAAACATGCCTACAAAGAGACCCTAATCTGTGAAACAATGCTACAAGGGGCGCGAAGCATATGGGTGCATCCTAAAGGCAGTCACTGGGCCTGAATCCGCCTGTTCAAGGTTATTTGTGGAGTCGACCTTTTCAACTAATTTGCCTGTTATAGACACCTTCGGAGCGGCCTTGTTAGGAATCACTACGATTCGCCTATCCGGCTTGGAGCACGCCGGATCATATTTTGCAAAATATACCCTCGCAAGTGTTTCCTTGGTCAGAAATAATGACACAGTGTACACCTCTTAGGAGCGGTCAGGTTACGAGCAGTGGAAGTTTCACATTCTGACATAATTCAGTCGGCGCGCTGGTGCAGCAGTAAAATGTCCTAATAAAAGCACTGCCTGCAGTTGCAGGACCAGCGTCAGCCGGCTGAGGGCCTGGACTTCTTCGTCGATGGCGGCCAGTACGAGGCCAACGTCCCGACCACTCAATTCCTGCCTATGAAGGCCGAGCATGACCTCATCCAGTATGAGAACCAGGAGCGTAAGATCCTCCAGGAACAGCGTCACATCAAACAGGAGACGCCTCCTCACGTGGACACGGCGACACGTTCTTGCTCGCCGCCAAATGGCCAGTCTGCCAGCACCGCAATGGGCTCCCCCAACCCGGAAAATGCCCCCGGTGCAGTTCTACAGTTATGGCTGTGCATGAGGGAAGAGAGCCCGGTGGACAGCAGGGGACGACGCGTGTGAAAAGGGGGCCGTCCACATCTGCTGGTACCCTGATTGCGGCAGACGCCACACCAAGCGCAGTCAGTTGGACGCGCATGTGCGGTCGCACACCGGCGAGAAGCCGTACGAGTGCGGCTGGAAGTTCGCCCGCTCCGATGCACTGAAGAGGCACTACGGCAAGCATACTGGGGAAAGATGTGCGAGCGGTGCGGGCGCGCCTTCTACCGCAATGAGCACTTGCTGAAGCACAAGAAGACGCACTGGGGCGAGTGAGAGGCCCTTACGCGTCATTGTTTTTGCCCGCCAAAGTCAGCGGTGTGGTCCTTTATTTGTTTTGCCTGTATTAGATATTTTAGTGTTTTACGTTTATCACATATTATTATTGTTTAAGCCCGATTTGCTTAATCCAAGCCATATCTTACAATGTAACTGAATAAGATATATCATCATTAAAGCATCGTCAGCTGCTTGCATATGCCTGGGAACCTATACAGTGAGCAAATGCCAGCTTTGCTTATTTTGCTTATTGGTTGCATAGACTCCGGTATGGAAATGGTGCCAGCATACTGAACATATTATCTTGCTCCAAATATCCATAAATATTGCCACGTACAGTGTGACCCCTCAACCGTGGTTCACGGCCGCTCGCATGTTCCATCCCCCGGCCGGTCGCGTGTCCGAAATATCTCGGCCCACTCCGTAGGCAGCCAACGGGCACCGCGCAGCTGGATGCAGAGTTCGTATAAAAAATGGCTCGCTGCGTTAAGGATGTAAAGAAAACACCGAAATAAGCATCGGTGGTGCAAGTGGTTAGTGATTGACGCTCTACACTCTTTTTATGGTCAGTATAGAATTGACGACTGCATTTATTCGCAGCATCAAACCACGTGCTCACCAGCCGCGTTTGGACGGTATGGCTGCCAGACGAATGAAACACTTGGTTAGAAAACAGCACGTAGAGCGCCGGGGGACACGCAGAGGTGGCATGACACATCTCAGCGCTTCGAAGTCGTGCTCTCAGTAACCAATTACCCAAATTACAGATTATATCCGGCAGCGGCGAGTGGAAATCACTGATTCCGATGTCGCGTGATCACTTTGCGGCAGGGGTATGCCGTGTCTAGTTATTTCAGCAGTGATATTAAATGCAGCGAAGGCGACACTTTTTCATTTGTTACCCGTGTTGTATACTGCTTTTTAAATGCGAAGAATGATTTAGCTCATGAGTGAGCTTCAGATACGCGGCAGATCATACACAACTCTTGACTTCTTTTTTTCCCTGCCCTGATGAGGAGTTCCAGGAAACAGCTGGTCATACCGAACAAAGAAAAGCATAAGAAACTGGCCACCGCTATCAGTTTTTGGGGAGTGTTCTGTCGCCACGATCTTCGAAGGCCGCTCTCAGTGCCAGATTTTCGCTGGAAGACGTGCAGTTGAGTCACCTACCGGCTCTAGAGCTCCAACGTCGGCTTATCCAGCATTATCTTTTTCCGGCGAGCACTTTCTGAGGATCGTACTTTGTTTCGAAGTTGTCCTATATTACCGGTTACTACCCTTTGACACTTGCAGTCATCAGCAAGCCGCTTAGGTCTTCGCCTCCGTGTAGTATCGATACTGCATGGGTATAAGTACCTGAAAAATTCCACCCATCGCCTCTCGTTCATATGCCTCAACCTTTCTTCATACTGCACCTTACTTTTTGCCTCACGCGCTTAGAATGTGGACCACCCGTCTCGCCTACTGTCGAGCCTCTGCTTTATTTCAGGTGCCGAATTTGTGGCAGATACCATGCACTCCACCGCGTTTGCGAACGTCAAGCCAGGTACCATTGCGCCTATGACTTCATATTTGTTACATCCCCTGAGCGCGCAATTCTTCATTACAGCTGTGTTTCCTTGCTTTATAATTTTCTCGCATTCTTCCATCATTTATCCATAGAGCAAGGCACTTGTAAGCCTTAACTACAGACATGTTTCGTAGCGTTGTAGGGTCATCATTCTAAGCCACGTCTCCCGATTTTTCAGTTCTAAATGTCTGTCGTAGAGCCTCCGCCTCTTTTCTACAAATGTCTGTGAAGCCTTGAAGGCTTCTCGCGCCGTCTGCTAGAAGAGCAATGTCACCGGCTTATATCAATAGCTTTATGTGGTATATGGATTGAAGGATAAAGCTGAATTCTTTAAATCGGGTGGTGGCTGATGCCACCTAGCCATGACTCTTGAAATTTCACTTGTCTTGATTTTAGCCACGAATCAGATAACCTTCTCTTAGATATTTCTAGGCGCTTAAAACCTGTTTTTTTTCACTGTGCCTAAACTTCAAAACTTTGAATAAATCAGCCCCGCTGTTTCAACTGCAGGGTGAAGCCTTTTACAGAAAAGCATCAAGTGTTCAACCGCTTCCTCCTCCTCTTCACATGCAGCGCATAACATGTGGCGTGGTACCGGGCTCGATATGCCTTAGGCCGCAATACTCCCGTCCTGGCCTCCAACAACACAGAGCTTACCCTGCAATTATCTTCGATATTTTCTTTTTCAATTTCCTGCTTAAACATTCTGTACGTTCCCGGTGCTTATTTCGTCGGCATCCCTGTTTTCCGCAGAGCCCTCGACGCGAGTTTCGCGCGGCCTACATATGAACTTTGAAATGCAAGCCGCGCGAAGCTCGAGTTGAAGCCTAAAGGTAACATGTTGTTTTCTTATATATCTCATTTTCTTTGTCGAATAACTCCCGCTTTTGCTCGCCAGCCTCTGCAGTTCTTCAATAAGAATAGGCTTGATTAGGAGTAAATTTGCTAGCCTGCAACTTTGTTTTTGTCTTCTTTTTCTGCAGGAGGTCCTTCAAAATATGCGTTGGCAAGTAAGAGATCAAACATCAACTAGATTGTAGAAAGACATAATGTACCGCGAATTCTTTATTGCCGCACTGTTCTCTGGGGACTTCGCGCTTCGTATTCTGTCCTTGTCGCGCGTAGGCTGCATTTCGCTGGAGGAAAGATGACTGGCTTGTTCGATCACAGACAAGACAACAAATGTTTCACCTGCTTGTTCGTCCTGTTCCAAGCTTTCTCCGAGCTATAACACATATTCCGCACATTTAAATAAGAAGGAGCTAACATAAAAGAAGTACAACAAACAAGTGCAAGTAAAACAAGTGGCTTCGCCTAAGTCTTCTTTCCGGCGTCGCCCCTTTGGTCGACGCCGGAAAGAAGACTTCGGCGAAGCCAAACCGGTGGTGATACCGTACCTTTACAAGGTCTCCCACAATTTAAAACGAGTTGGGCAACAAGTACGGAGTCCCCATAGTCTTTTCCGCCCCCTGCAAATTGGCCCATACGTGCCCCAAGGTTAGCAGCGGTGCCAAAGCTACACCTGGGTGTGGAAAGAAGTGCTCGAAGCTCTACGTAAGGTGTGCCAAGCGAGTGGTCTACGAGATCCCCCTTGCATGTGGCAAGGTGTACGTCGGCCAGACTGGCCGCTGCGTTAACGAGAGTGCTGGGGAACATTAAAGGTCGTTAGGGAACGCATCAGATTCCTCCTAAAACCGAACCGCCTTTGCCGGTCCTGCATTGATAAAAACGAAAAAAACAGTGAACCACGACTTGGCGAGATTAAAATTATAGCTAGAAGAAAGATAGATTAGCTAGGGAACTGGCAGAAGCCTTTTTTAAAGAGAGAGGTGGCATGTGCGTCAGCACCAGTTCTATCTCCGTACGAGAAAGTGAGCATAGATTGCTAAAGAATACGTGATAATGAGTAGGTTTGGTCTGAGCGTGCGTGTGTTTTTTGATGTTGGTTTTTTCTCTTTTTTCCTTTATCCTTTTCGTCTTTTCTTCTTTTTTTCTTTTTTACCGTGTAAGAAATGCGCATGTGTCCACCTTCTTAGGGCTATATATATGCAACATGTGGCTTTCAATAAACATAGTTCGGGTCCTGTCTGGTCTTTGTGTGTGGTTTGTGTAAAAATTAGCGCTGTTTTACTTTTGTTACATGACGTTCTGCACAAGACAGAAAGAACTATAATGCCCATAATAGGCGCATAACGTACTTCCACGACAGCACTGGAAAGATCAAAAGCCCCAATTATGTCTCTTGAATGAGTGATTAATACGGCGGAAGAGCGAGTCGATAATTATCTTTACATCAATGCCATTTCAGGCCAATTAATCGGAAGCTGCGTTTCGCACATCGAAAAATTGTACGCTTCAGCAATAGGGCATTGCAGAAATCCTCTTTTAGACGTAGTGCTCGCAGATAGCACACTTGTGATTTCTGCGGAGCATTGAAATTCTGCGGAGCAAATGTTGTCGCCTCTTACTTTCCATGGGTGAATTTTTTACGCTATGTTTATTCTCTCACTTCATGGAAGTTGGGGCTTTTGGTCTGCCCTTAGAGCTGGTAATGCGTTTTACATTCATCAGAGGCAACCGAGTCCACCTCTCGTTGTCAAAAGTTTTAACTCTGAGGCCTCTGTGGGATATTGTAATATATGAACACATCGATGGGAACGGTCGAGCATTCCGGTGCGTAGCAAAGACCTGCTTTTCAACTTTGTCCTGTGTTCGCACCGAGTAGTTAAGACTACGATAGAAAACCATTGGGCGCGTTTTGGGTAACAACCATGAGGAAACTCAGGGATATCAATTAACAACGTAATGACCGGACTGGTTTTTAATCTCCCGACAAAACCTTGCTTTTAAACTTTGTCCTTCACTGCCACCCAGTTGTTATGACTCCATAGAAATCAAATGGGCGGCGTTTTTGACCATAAATAACATAAAACTACAACCGTCCCGAGGAAAAGCTACTAAACGAATCATCAATGAATGAATTCAACGAAGCTATTCATCGAAGGAACGAAGAAGCTGACGACCTCGCGACCGCCGCACATCAACTACCTCCCAGCGATCTGCCCCTTGCGCTGGAGAGCGTGCGTGCGGTCATCCAGGATCATCTCAGAAAGCAGCACCCCGACCCACGGATCGCAACGTGCAATGATCCTCCGCGCGCGCATTGGTTGCGCGTGGCCTGGGGAACGACGGGAGCGTCACGGATCGCAACGAGTGATGTGTGTGACGGATGCGGTGCAGTGGAAACACTAGAGCACCTACTCCTTCACTGTGCCGTGTTCGCCGATGCTCGTCGCGATATGCTTGCGGCCTACACGGCGCTGGGCATACTACCAGAGTCCCTAAAAAAGCAATTGTGGCCGCCGGGCAATGCGCGCGCCCGTGAGGGAACCTTGGTGAGCCTCTGTGCATTCCTCGAACAGACGGGCTTGATTGACGTCCCGTCAGTTCTCCGCCAGGTATTTAGTTAAACGCAGTGACCGAACGCTCCGCGAGTTTTACCTTGGACGATTAACAACTGGACGCCCCACACCAGTCGTAGTCAACATAGTGCTGCGCGCGTGTGTTTTTATTGTTCTATATTAACTAATCACACGCATAACCTGGGCACATTTCTTATTGTGTAAGTAGTTTGTGCATAGCACCTCTCCCCCTATCCTCTCTTCCTCTTCCCTCACCTCTTTCATCTCATTTCTTCATTCTTCCTGCTATCCTCTATTTCCGACCCTTGTGGATTCAGCGTTTGTGGAAGCAGTGTTCGGAGGCGCGTCTTGTTCCGTTTCGCAGTGCACAACCTGCGTCGACGTCCAACGCTCACGAACGCTCGAGGTCGAACGCACACATGCACACATGCTTTCGCCTCCACAGAATATTAAGGCGAAAGCCTTTCTTGGCTCATCGTTGTCCATCCGTCCGTCCGCGAAATCTACGACGCAATCAATGGCGTAATTGCTATAACCCATATACTCTTAGTAATAACCAAGTAAAAGATGATTAATAATTACCCATTACTTGTGATTACACATTAATTAGTAATTAGAAATATAAATAAATAAATAAATAAATACGGCATTAAAAAATTATAAATTAAAGAAATTTAAAAAACGTTAAAAATAGAAAATAAAGGATGCCAATTTTGTAGCGGGAGCTATACTAGGCTACCAGTCGAGCATTTCGCGGTACATGCGAGAGGAAAGTTGTGCGCATGCGCCGTTACCATGGCATCCGGAGAGGAGCAGTTGTGCGCATGCGCCGATACTATCGTAACCAAAAAGACCCCACAGCTGCGCCGCGTTCGTCACCACCGCCTCGCCGCACGCCGCTCTATCCCCCGAATCGCACGTCGTCGCATGCGCAGCATTGCGTATAAAAGGCAGAGATGTAATCGGCGGCTGTATCGCAACGCTTCATATGGACGCACAGGAGAGTCCAGCCGCTGCTAAACGGCGGTATGGATAAGAGAACAATCACTCTTCCGATCTTGAGGTTTTCGCCTGGCAGTTGGACACTCTACAGAGAATGAGCGTCAGAAGACGAAGAGAGCAGCCGAGACGCCCTAAAAGAGAGGAACGCCTTGCCAAACGGAGACGCGAGACTACGAGCGTAGAGACGCCGCATAGCCGCCGAGATGGAGCCTATGGAAGGCGTCAGTCAACGGGAACCAGCTGAAGAGGATGTGAAAGCCCGTCGTGTGACTGATCACACCTTTCGAGTTTCCGAAAGTGCATCCGTGACCCGGACATTAAGCAGACTGTCACATATAATGAGGAGCCTAAATTAAATTACCAAAGAAAGCGGTGTGAAGAAGACGATGTGGATTAGCCGAAGAATAAAGAAGATGAAGAAGCATTTGGTGAGGTGGAGAGATTTGATTGGTGGAGAAGAGAAGAAGGAGAAGCGATTGAATTAATTGCCACAGGCCTGCAAAAGCGGTTCTAGCCTTTACTACCTTTGCGCCCAATGTTGTTTCCACCAGTCGTGACAAATGATAATGCCTCACAAGTTAATCTATCAGAGCTTTCACAAGTTGTCCAGAGATTGCCAGCTGCTGCTCCTGGTCCTGATGGTGTTACTACAAAGATGCTCAAGATTCTCTTTGAAGAGTCTCCCAACTCCTTATTGCACCTAATAAACTACTCTCTCAAACACGCTTGGATACCTTCTGAGTGGAAGCTGTCCAAGGTGATCCCTTTACTTAAAAATCAGGGTGGAGGCTATGAATTGGATAATATTAGGCCAATTTCTTTAACATCAAACGTGGTAAAGTCGATAGAAAGGTGTTACTAATTCGGGTGTCAGCCATTGTGGACCTGAAAACTGTACTCAGCCCGTGCCAACTCGGTTTCCGGCCACGGTGTTCGATATGGAATGTACATGCTGATCTTGAGAGCAGAATTCTCCTTGCTCGTCGTCAACGGCTGGTCGCGGCTTTGGTTACGTTAGACGTCGCCAAAGCTTACGACAGTGTAGAACACTCCATCCTTATGCATAGGCTACAGTCACTTCAAATTCCAGATTATATAGTTGCATGGATATCTGTATTTCTTTATAACAGGGAATTCTTTTGCGTCCATAATGGTGTTCATTCAGAGAGGTACAGACAAACGCGAGGTGTACAGCAAGGAGCTGTTCTTTCTTCTGTGCTCTTTAATATTCTATTGAGTTCAATTCCTCTCCACCGCCATGTACTCACTTACGTCTATGCGGACGATATTGCGTTTTTTGCTGCTGCGCCGGATATACATTCCCTGTATGGTCTGTTGCAGTTATATCTGAATACACTTGAGCACTGGTTGAGCGCATTACACCTGAAGTTAAATGTTGGCAAGTGCGCCATCCTTGTTTTCCCTCTATACACTCCTGTAGTGGTCTCTCTCACTTGCCAGTTAAAACTAATACCGCAGGTTCAATCCCTAAAATACCTAGGGGTCATTTATGACAACAAACTCACCTGGCGACCTCACATTGACCATGTCGCGGCGAAAGGGGCTCGTGCCGTTGGCATGTTACGGAGATTATGTCAGCACCGGTACGGCATGCGCAGAGATGCGCTATTAATGATCTACACTGTGAATGTCAGGCCAATTTTAGAATTTGGATCAGTGTTGTTTTCAGGCTCGGCTACATATAAACTTCGTTCTCTCGTCCTTTTAGAGAGGGAAGCACTTCGCATGTGCCTCGGTCTTCCAAAATTTGTGGCTATCAATGTGCTGTACCTTGAAGCCCGCATTCCGCCTCTCTTATCACGACTTCAATTTCTAACCGTGCAAACTTACCTCAGCATCTATCAATCCCATTTCCACCGTTCCCAAAGCATTTGCTGTTGTCAGCCCACCTCCTTTTTTGGTGTCCCCTGGTCTCGTTTCAATTCCCCTCAGGTAGTGTTTGTGCAGATTACTTCAGCCTTTAGATGTAAACATTTATGATATCCTTCCTGCGCTTCGCAATGGGCCCGCTATCCACATTGTTTTCGACGACATATTCCCAAAAAATGCAAAACTTTTCCCACCGAGTATTCTAAATGGTCTTCTAGAAGATCATCTGAGAACCCTACCTAGAGATATAGCAATAGCTACTGACGCATCGCAAAGCAATGAAAAAGCAGGTGTGGGAATATTTTGCTCGCATTTACACTGGTCCTTTTCACTGCGCCTTCCAGATTTCACCCCTATTTTTCAAGCAGAGTTTCTAGCAGTTGTACTTGCTCTACGCAAGCTAGACCCCTCTATTACAGCAGTTGCAGTAATTACTGATTCTTTATCTTTGTGTTCGTCCCTCGCTTCACATGATGACTGTCCCATTTTAACAACTTTCTTATCCCTACTTCCTCCGCATTTCAGCCTTGTTCATTTAGTATGGGTTCCCGGTCACAGCAGTGTGAGAGTAAATGAGATTGCTGACAATCTCGCAAAGGCTTCCCTCAGCGGCCCCGTGTTGCCATCATCCCGGCTACAGCCTATATAACAGCATCTAGATTTCGGCGACGTGCGTTTTTAAGCACGCAAGACACAACGCTTTTAACATCGGCGGATTATGAGCACCTTAAATATTATTGTAACAGGAAAATTTGTGGCCCTCGGCAGCTTGAAGTATCACTGACGAGGCTGCGCTGCCGCATCCCCCCTCTACATTTCTATTTACACAAGTCGGGTTTGGCGCTCTCTCCCCTTTGTGCAATTTGCCGTGAGCCTGAATCTATAGAACATTTTTGGCTGTATTGTCGCCGATTCAACTCTCTGAGAAAAAGGTTGCTGGAGTAGCTCTTGCAGCATCTTGGCCTTAGTTTGAGCAGCCCGCTCTTGCTATCATTTGGAGCCACCACATTTGGGTTCAGCCACAGATCTGTTTGTACCGCTGTTCAAAATTTCCTGATAGAATCTCACCGACTGCCTTGCTAAGTGTTCCAAACTTTTCTTTTCTATCAATTATTACATTTTGACTTAATCATTATAATTTAATCCCTCTCTTTCTTATTATTCTTATAATTTTGAATTCAAAACTCTAATCCCTTTTCTGTTCATGAGGAGCAATTCACCGGTGTTGCGCTCCCACGTTCTTTTCCTTTCTATTACCTGCGTTCAGGTGAACAGCCACCCGATTCTTGGCCAATCCCCCAGTGTGGGTATGTGCCATCTTTTGATAGGCTAACAACAGCAACAACAACTATACGGAGTCTAGGCGGTAGCAAGGGTTAATATAGAGAGCGCTTAAAGAAGCACTTTATGCTCTGGCAACGTGCGTGATATCATCAACTGGACAGCTCTCCAGCGTCCAAAGGCGGGCAAGTCGTTCTCATAATCATTTTCTGTTTAGGTGCTGCAAGTCTGCATCCTGCTTCAAATAACATTCGTTGGGAACTTGAGTATCACGAGTAGGGACGACTGCGTCCTCTAAACGAAGCACTTGCTGCAAAAATGCAACGGGCACTGGTGCGCCTTTTTCTCCACTTCTCTGCTTTGGAAAGGTGACAGTAAACTGCACATTTGCTGGATTAGGAATAAGCGTTTTTAAATTAGGTAAATGTTGATTGAGTTAAACCGTGCACTTTTGCCTAATGACCACTTTTGCATTTCGCGTTTACAGAATGTCTTCCCAGCTGCAGTGATGAAACCTTGTGCATGTCTTCAGTACAGGGCCTTAGACAGAGGAGAGTAATCGAGTGCTTGATCTTGTCTTGTCCGCTAGGCACCAGAGAGAAGTGTGCAGACTTCGGCAGATGAGACTCAGTGTGTCACGATAAAGGACATTGCAAACTCCATACCTGCAGGCCAAGATGAGAGTGACTGACTAGTGCTAATGATTTTTGACGCAGCGGGTGCAACAAAGTGTTCCTGGCGGAGGTTATGACACTCCCGATGATGAAGAAACAGGGACCGCCTTCTTGGAGCCGGACCTGTCGTCGCATGCCGGAGAGTCTGCGGGCTCATCGCGACAGTTCTTTCCGTGCCTGCTCCGATGGTGCCGTGGGAGGCTGGACGAGTAGGTGCC
Organism: Amblyomma americanum; assembly: GCF_052857255.1. Classification (NCBI taxonomy): domain Eukaryota; kingdom Metazoa; phylum Arthropoda; class Arachnida; order Ixodida; family Ixodidae; genus Amblyomma; species Amblyomma americanum. Next base: position 79,688,509 of record NC_135497.1, on the reverse strand, counting down.
CATGATGTGAGCGCTGAAACTTTCTAACCACTTCAGGCGACTTTTTTCAGAGATTCCTACCTTCAAAGTGGCCTTTCTTTTTGTAGCTCTCAAAATTTGGGCAGCAAATGATTGTGGTGAGTTTAGTTTCCGATACGTGTTAACCTTCAATATATTTGGCCTGCTTTCTGTTGGGTGGTACAGTGTGCAAAGAAATTATTTTGCTTTCGGGACTGTAAAAAGAGAAAACTTCAACTTCTGCCCACACCCAGATTTGTTGATGTGGATGGTAACATGAGCACTCTCCTCTTGAGTACGCTGCTTGCATTCCCGGCGGACACTCATGTTTTTTTCCGTGGAGAACAATGCAGGTACACCACAATTAGCTTTCGCCTGACAGCGTCATTCCATGTACTATTTTCTACCTCATGATTTCGTACACAGCGACCACAGATGTGCATTATGGTTCAGCAAACGTGTGTAGTCAATATTGTGTTCACAATATCCGAAAGGAAGAATTCTGCGCTGGCACCATTGAAGCTGCCCCAATGGCGTAGCACCTAATGGTTAATAAAAATGAGCAGCCCATAGTACGAGTGAAGTGTAAACCGATCTTCTTCTTCTCCTCCCTTTTTGTTTTTCGCTTGTGTTTTCTTCCATAGCGCTTCCCCTGTTCTCTCGCAGCAGTCGCGTCTCGATGGAGGTGAAACGCAAGGCGCCCATGTGCTGTGCAGTCTCAGTGCACATTAAAGATCCCAAGGTGGTTTAACATGTAATCTGGAGCCCTCCGCCTCGGCACCTCTTTCTCTCTTTCTTCTTTCACTCCTTCCTCCGTCCCTCCCCTCGAGGCATGGTTCGGGAGAATTGAAAGAGGGTACGCACTTTCCTGAGAAACATTTTACCTCGCATTACTTGGCCCTGTGTGCGAAATCCCCTAGTCGTCAGAAACCCATGGCAGAAACGCGGTACGCGAATGACGTCATCACCTTTTCTCGGCGTGTCACCCCTGCCGCCCAGGCAAGAGAAAGAAACACTCCTGCCACTGCAAAATGCAACCCTCCTCTCTGAGAAGGGCAAGTCGACGTCCAGGGTAAAGGGAAACAATTTCTCCTCCCTGGAGCGGCTATACAATACCCCCTCAGTGGGATAACAAAGCAGACCACACTCAGTATGGGAGCGGCTGACCCCCTCCGCCCAAGGCAATGGGCGAGAGGCATCGTCTAACCTGACTTGATGGGGTACATGTAAACGGTGGCATGTTGCCTCTGCGTGATACAGTATAGGAAATACAATGCTCCACTGTTTTTATTCATGCTCAGGCAGCTAATGATTGCACAAAAGGGGAAGGCCTCACCATCACTTCAGCCGTCCTAGAGTAAAGTTAGTGTATAGAGTCAACATCGTCCAAAGTTGAATCCCTCTCGTCTATATCGCCAGGTGATCGAGACAACAGAATGGCCGGACATAGCAGTTCACTGCTCGCGAAGTACGAGACCAGCGTTCGTGTACATGTAGGATTCTGCCTTGGGCTCTTCGCTGTGGCATATCTCCGCGTAATCACAACTTCGCGAGGCACCGCAATCGACTTGGCGTTCGAGAACGTGCCACACAAGATGAGACGCGCTTCAGGTACCCGTAGGACGCCGACCAGATCATGAAGTGTAGTTTTCCTACGAACCGGATGAAGAAATGTAGTGTGAACCCCATGGTACCGCTGGGAAAAATACTGTCATTGCTCGGCAAATTGGTCTCGTCGTACTTGCTAAAAAGTGCTGTGCTTCAAAAAACCCTGACAAAAAAAAAATGTGGGTGAAACACTACTTTATCGTGAGCTCCGCAAATAAAATTCAGCTCAGAGACCGGAATGTGGCTGTTTTGTCGTCTTGCGTTGTCGCCATCTCTAAAAAGCAACGTTGCACTCTGAAAACTAGCGCTACCGCACTAAACTCAGCAACATAATTCAGTGACTGAAACATCTACAAGTGATTCTGTCGCGTTTACACATCTTAAGAACTGCTTACATGCCCGCATGATTTTTATTGGGGGTTTTTGATGAAAAGAAGTGGTTTTATAACTGTATTCTCGGCGTAGGCCTCCACCACGCAATGAGGGAAGGGGGCAAGACGGGAGTTGAAGAATAGAGAGATAGAGGCCGCAGTGGAGAACTCCAGAATAATTTCGACCATCTGGGGTCTTTAACGTGCGCTGACATCACCCAGCAGACGGGTGTACTTTTTTTACGCGCCGGCGCGTCGCGAGCATTTGAATATTCTTTCGCCTCCTCTCTAGCCTGTGTTGGGATTCTCTCCTACAGCCCTGCACTGTGTTCGACGGTGATGACGTTGGACAACGTCGACGCCAATTTTTCACCGCGTGCTTAATCGGCATGTACTGCTGTGAAATAGACCAGTAATACTGATTATACAGCAGTGATTCCGAAAAAAATAGGCAAGCATGCTTACCCCCGCACATTATACATTCGCAGTCGCCCAGTTCCTGCATAAGCCAGGTGCTGGTATGCACAGTAATTACGACTGTTCGGCAGCTAACACTCGGTGAACAGGCTGTTCAACATGCTTGGTTGTTTCTGTGAACTGATGCACAGCAACTTGTGCTGTTGCGTGCTTGTTAAGTTGCTCCCGATATAGAGGTTTTTACGCCTAAATATCCCTTGTCCATCCAGGTCGCCTAGTGCATTGATCACAGGGATAGCATTAACTGTCTTGAGTGCTGCTTCCTGACACCGAACTTCCCCTGTCTCTTGTTCATTTGGTGGACGTCGTCGCTACTGGTACCCGCCTGCGTGAAAGCTACGCCCTGTTCATTTCTCAGGGTGCCCACGCAACAACAAGCCACAGCAGCCCAAATAGTTGCAGGAGTTGTCCCTTGAGTGGCGCTGCCAGGTTTGCTCTCGCGTGAGCATTCAACAGTTAAGGCACGTCAGTCATTGAGTGCACAGTACTTATAACCCTCCAGTATCATCGCAGTGGTCTGAACACTGCCCATAGACTCCCGGTTGTGGTTAAAATTGCCTACAAAGAGACCCTAAACAGTGAAACAATGCTGCAAGGGGCGTGGAGAATATGGATGCGTCCTAAATGCAGTAACAGGGCATGAATCCGCATGTTCAAAGTTATTTGTGGAGCCGGCCTCTTCAACTAATTTGCCTGTTATATACACCTTCGGCGCGGCCTTGTTAGGAATCACTATAATGCGCCTATCCTGCTTGGAGCACGCCGGATCATATTTTGCAAAATATACTCTCGCACGTGTTTCCTTGGTTAGAAATAATGACACAGTGCACACCTCTCAGGAGCGGTGAGGTAACGAGCTGTGGAATTTTCACATTCTTGCCTAATTCAGTCGGCGCGCTATAGTGTAGCAGTAAAGTGTCCTAATAAAAAAACTGCCTGCAGTTGCAGGACCAGCGTCAGCCGGCTGAGGGCCTGCACTCCATCGTCGATGGCCGCCAGTACGAGACGAACGTCCCGGCCACACAATTGCTGCCTATGAAGACCGAGCATGACCTCATCCAGTGTGAGAACCAGGAGCGTCTGGACCTCCAGGAACAGCGTCACATCAAACAGGAGACGCCTCCTCACGTGGACACGGCGAAACGTTCTTGCTCGTCGCCAAATGGCCAGTCTGCCAGCACCGCAATAGGCTCCCCCAACCCGGAAAAAAAGCCCCCGGTGCAGTTCTACAGTTCTAGCTGTGCCTGAGGGAAGAGAGCCCGGTGGACCGCAGGGGGCGACGCGTGTGAAAAGGGGGTGCCGTCCACATCTGCTGGTACTCTGATTGCGGCAGACGCCACACCAAGCGCAGTCACTTGGACGCGCATGTGCGGTCGCACACCGGCGAGAAGCAGTACGAGTGCGGCTGGACGAACTGCGGCTGGAAGTTCGCCCGCTCCGATGCGCTGAAGAGGCACTACCGCAAGCACACTGGGGAAAGACGGTACATGTGCGAGCGGTGCAGGCGCGCCTTCTAACGCAATGAGCACTTGCTGAAGCACAAGAAGACACACAGGGGCGAGTGAGAGGCTCTTACGCGTCATTGTTTTTGAACGCCAAAGTCTGCGGCGTGGTCCTTTATTTGTTTTGCCTTTATAAAGTATTTTAATGTTTTAATTTTATCACATATTTTTATTGTTTAAGCCCGATTTGCTTAATCCAGGCCATATCTTACAATGTAACTGAATAAAATATATCGTCATTAAAGCATCGTCAGCTGCTTGCATATGCCTGGGAACCTATACAGTGAGCACATGCCAGCTTTGCTTATTTTGCTTATTGGTTGTATAGACTCCGGTATGGTAATGCTGTCAGCATCGCTCCTCATTATATTTCAAAGTATTGAGGTATTTAACATATTATTTGGCTCCAAAGTTCCATAGATATTGCCAGGTACAGTGTGACCCCTCAACGGTGGTTCCCGGCCGCTCGATTGTTCCATCGCCCGGCCGTTCAAGTGTCCGCCATATCTCGGCCCACTCCGTAGGCAGCCAACGGGCACCGCGCAGCTGGATGCAGAACTAAACATTTTGACAAATATGCCTGTCTGGTTGGGTTTGAAGACTTATAATAAACTGCACATCACCAACCAAAATTTTAACTTTAACCCAACGTTTCGAAGCCCACTCGGCTCCTTCATCAGGGGTGACTGAGGGCAGTAGCTAGCGTCTTTTAAGTATGGAAGGGAGGGGGGTGAAAAGAACGACAGCTGTGTCGCGGAAGGCGAGGGGGAGGGGGGGTTTAGGCTGCTAGTCACGCTGGCGCACTGCAGAGAGGTGCTGAATGGCGACTTTTTTTCGTTGCGTTGTAGGGCGAAGTCCCTGGGCATATACTGGAAGCAGGTTTCCTTTTGTGCGGTTGATATTGTTCGGGGTGGTTTGGATATGCCAGGATTCCAGAAGGGGCCTCTTGTGGCAATTTGTTTCAGTTCCGAGGATGCGGGTTCCTTCAAAGTTGATTCTATGGTCGGAGTCCTCGAATGTTCGGCTACTGGATTGCGCTCTCTTGCGAATTTGCGGACGTCATTCTTATGTTGTCGAATTTTTTCTTTGAAATTTTTGGTTTCGCCGATGTAGCTTGCGTCGCCGTCGGCGCATGGAATTTGGTAGACAATGCCTTGGGCCCTTTCTCTCGGCGGCCGGTCTTTGGGAACAGGTAGGCAAAGCGAAACAGTGTTCGTGGGCTTGCGCGCAACCTGGAGACCCGATTTTTTCAGGATTCGGGCGATGGTTTCGCTGATACCTTCGACATAAGGTAAAGTGATGTATTTTGGTGGTGGCGTTGGTCTTTATGCGTTGATTTCTTGACGAATGTTGTGTTTTTGACGTCGAATGGTTTTTTGAATAAAGTCTTTTGTGTAGCCGTTCATGACGAGTTCTTTGAATATCGTGCGTTGTTCTTTTTTTCTGTCAAGTTCTGTGCTGCAGTGTGTCTCAACTCTTCTGAACAGCGTCTTCACCACTGATGCTTTATGGACTGTCGGGTGGTTCGAAGAGAAGTGGAGATACCGGCCTGAGTGGGTTGGTTTGCGGTATACGGAGAATTGAAGGGTATTGTCGTTTCGGGACACGAGGACGTCCAAAAACGGCAGGGAGTTTTCTTGTTCCACCTCTAGCGTGAACTAAATGTCAGGTTCTACGCAGTTTAAATGGCGAAATAAATTTTGAGTCTCAGATTTTTTATGATGGCGAGGCAGTCGTCGACATACCTGGGGAAAATCTTTGGTTTCGGTTGGAATGAGTTGATGGCTCGTTGTTCAACGTGTTCCATTGTTAAATTGGCCACGTGACTGATTTGGGTGCTCCAATTGGTGTTCCTTTCCCTTGTCGGTAAAATTCCCCGTTTGACGAGAAGTACGTGTTTGATGGGCACAACTTCAGGAGGCGGCACACATCATTTACACTCAGCGGGGTTCGTGCGCTGAGTGTGTAGTCGCGTTGTAGGGCGTCACTGGTAGCGGCCACCGCAAGCTTCACGGGGATGTTTGTGAAAAGGGACATCACGTCGAAGGAGACAAGGGTGGCTTGGGACACCAGTTCGATGAAGTGACTGGAATGACGGATATGGGTCATTGTTTTTCCTGCGATTGGGGACATTAGTTTGTGAAGGTATACTGACATCGATCGAAGAGGGGAATACCGGAAGTCGATAATCGGGAGCAAAGGGATCCCCGGTTTGCGGACTTTGGGCAAGCTGTAGAATGCTGGAGCCGATCCATTGGTGCTCAGTAACTGAATGTAGACGTTTAGGAAGGTGGGATGTTTTTCTAATACTTCTTTCAATATTTTTTTAGTCTTTCTTGGGTAGTGGTTGTGGGGTCCTTCTTCAATTTTGCATATTCTTAACTGCTGAGTAAGGTGGATATTTTCTCTTCGTAGTCCCATCTGTCCAGAACGACTGTTGTGTTGCCCTTGTCCGCTGGGAGGATCACTATGTTGGTTTCTGTCTTGAGGTCTTGCAGGACTTGCCTTTCGTACAGATTTAGGTTTGATTCTTTTCGATGTACTTGCACTGAATTGAGTACACCTATTGTTTTAAGTTGAAAAGCAGGTCTTTGCTACGCACCGGAAGGCTCGACCGTTCCCATCGATGTGTTCATATATTACAATATTCCACAGAAGCCTCAGAGTTAAAACTTTTGACAACGAGAGGTGGACTCGGTTGCCTCTGATGAATGTAAAACGCATTACCAGCTCTAAGGGCAGACCAAAAGCCCCAACTTCCGTGAAGCTAGAGAATAAACATAGTGTAAAAAAATTCACCCATGGAAAGTAAGAGGCGACAACATTTGCTCCGCAGAATTTCAATGCTCCGCAGAAGTCACCAGTGTGCTATCTGCGAGCACGACGTCTAAAAGAGGATTTCTGCAATGCTCTGTTGCTGAAGCGTACAATTTTTCGATGCGGAAACCTCTGCATCGCGGAACGCAGCTTCCGATTAATTGGCCTGAAATGGCATTGATGTAAAGATAATTATCGACTCGCCCTTCTGCCGTATTAATCACTCATTCAAGAGACATAATTTTGGCTTTTGAACTCTTCAGTGCTGTCGTGGAAGTACGTTATGCGCCTATTATGGGCATGATATTTCTTTCTGTCTTGTGCAGAACGTCATGTAACAAAAGTAAAACAGCGCTAATTTTTACAAAAACCACACAGAAAGACCAGACAGGATGGGCGCTGACTCGAACTATGTTTATTGAAAGCCACATGTTGCATATATATAGCCCTAAGAAGGTGGACGCATGCGCATTTCTTACATGGTAAAAAGAAGAAAAAAAAGAAAAGACGAGAAGGATAAAAGAAAAAAAGAGAAAAAAACCAACACCAAAAATACATGCACACTCAGACCAAACCTACTCATTATCACGTATCCTTTAGCAATCCTGTCTCACTTTTTGGTAGGGAGATAGAAGTGGTGCTGACGCACATGTCTCCTCTCTTTGATAAAAAAGGCTTCTGCCAGTTCCCGAGCTAATCTATCTTTCTTCTAGCTAGAATTTTCATCTCGCCAAGTCGTGGTTCACAGTTTTTTTTTTCATTTTTATCAATGCAGTACCCGCAAAGGCGATTAGGCTTTAGGAGGAATCTGATGCGTTCCCTAACGACCTTTAATGTTCCCCAGCACTCTCGTTAACGCAGCGGCCAGTCTGGCCGACGTACACCCTGGCACAAGCAAGGGGGATCTCGTAGACCACTACCGTGGCACACCTTACGTAGAGCTTCGAGTACTTCTTTTCACACCCAGGTGTAGCTTTGGCACCGCTGCTAACTTTGCGGCACATCTGGGCAATTTGCAGGGGGACGTGGCTTACAATGATGAACCTGGTACATCGACGCTACGAAACATGTCTGTAGTTAAGGCTTACAAGTTCCTTGCTCTATGGATAAATGATGGAAGAATGGGGGAAAATTATAAAGCAAGGAAACACAGCTGTAATGAAGAATTGCGCGCTCAGGGGATACAACAAATATGAAGTCATTCGGGAAATCTGGAAAGGCGCAATGGTACCTGGCTTGACGTTCGCAAACGCTGTGGAGTGCTTGGTATCTCCCACAAATTCGGCACTTGAAATAAAGGAGAGGCTCGACAGTAGGCGAGACGGGGTGGTCGACATTCACAGCGCGTGGGGCAAAAAGTGAGGTGCAGTATGAAGAAAGGTTCAGGCATATGAACGAGAAGCGATGGGCGGAATTTTTCAGGTACATATACCGATGCAGTGTCGATACTACACGGAGGCGAAGACCTAAGTGGATTGCTGATGACTGCAACTGTCAAAGGGAAGTAGCCGGTAATATAGGGCACCTTCGAAACAAAGTACGATCCTCAGACAGTGCTCGCCGACAAAAGATAATGCTGGATAAGCCGACGTTGGAGCTCTAGAGCCGGTAGGTGACTCAACTGCACTTCTTCCAGAGAAAATCTGGCACTGAGAGCGTCCTTCGAAGATCGTGGCGACAGAACACTCCCCAAAAACTGATAGCGGTGGCCAGTTTCTTATGCTTCTCTTTGTTAGATATGACCAGCTGTTTCCTGGAACTCATCATCAGGACAGGGAAAAAAAAGAAGTCAAGAGTTGTGTATGATCTGCCGCGTAACAGGTGCTTCTGGAAGGAAGGAAGGAAGCAACGTCTGAGGCCTTCCTTCCTTCCTTCCTTCCAGAAGCCCACTCGAGCTAAATCATTATTCGCACTCAAAAAGCAGTATACAACACCGGTAACAAATGAAAAAGTGCCGCCTTCGCTGCATTTAATATCACTGCTGAATTAACTAGACACGGCATACCCCAGCGATTACGCGTCATCGCAATCAGTGATTTCCACTCGCCGATGACGGATATAGTCTTTAATTTGGGTATTTCGTTACGGAGAGCACGACTTGGAAGCGCTGAGATGTGTCATGCCACCTCTGCGTGTCCCCCGCCGCTTTACGTGCTGTTTTCTAATCAAATTTTTCGAATTAATCAAAGATAAGACTACGATAGAAAACCGATGGGCGTGTTTGGGGTAATAACCATAAGGAAACTATGTGATATCACTTAACAACGTAGTGACCGGACTGGTTTTTAATCTTCCGACAAAACTTTGCTTTTAATGTTTGTCCTTCACTGGCACCCAGTTGTTATGACTCCATAGAAAACAAATGGGGTGCGTTTTTGACAATAAATAACATAAAACTACAACCGCCCCGAGGAGGAATCTGTTAATACATTGATTTTTATGGAGCATTTTTACGATATGCGAAAAAATTTCGTTCATATACGACTTTAAAAAACTGTTCTTATCCAGAATTTCTGGGAATGACAGGACGTATGTTATCCATCACATAGCAGTACTATGATCCCCTTTCGCTTTTTTCAGATAATTCCGCTCTTGAAACATTATTCAATAACTCAACTCTAATCAGCCAAACGGGGAAGCAAATGTTCAAGCGTACAGTGACCGCCCGTCGATAGGCACGTCGATATCAACACAAATCCGCATCACTCAAGTGCACTACGGCAATAGCTTTGGCGTAGCCATTTCTCAGCACTAGAATTCATTTTTGCCATGCGTCTGCACGTATCGTTGCTTTTCTAAACGGGAACGGCTAGACGAATCATACAAAGTAATGACAGCTGATCATATTGACTTGTCGGACAATTTCTTCTTGTTGGTTTTATGGGCTCCCTCAAGCTCCCTGTAACAACTTTTTGCCTCTAAACCTGCCAGAATCTTTCTGGGAAATAAATGAAAAAATAAATGAATGTCGCTCTTAATTGTGACGCGCTTCACCTTGTTTGCCTACACTCAGATTCTTGGCACTCAGGTGCTCAGAAACAACGTTTCGTAGCAGGTCACCCGCGAAGGAGCAGCACACCAGCGGTCCGTTAAGCCGTTCGTCGGCAGCCACCGCGTGATGGGTGACGCTCTCGTCGGAGCCTTGACGCATCTTCAGTAACGCCTGACACGCATGACAAATTGCGCTGCAACCCTGACAACTTGGCATGCGCCAATGATGTCCTCATAAAGAGAAAACAAAACACTGCAAGAGCTGCTCCCTTTCTTCTGGTATCGTACAGGGTCGCTAACAAGGAGCAAAATATGTTAGCTTGCCTGGCTTGTCTTAGCTTTCAGCTATTCACTATCTGCATTCCTCGCTCCTCTGTACAGTAAACATCGTACACAACAGCCGCACTGCCTCGTAGCAGTGGTTAATATTAACCACCTGCATGGGCAGTCTTTTCACAGCACTTGAAGTTGGCAAGTTTGACAGAACAATCGTGGCGCGCCCTTACTTCCTGGTGCTGCCAGAGGAGTCGTCAGCGCACCACGTACATGTCGCAGCACTGCTCCTGCCTTGCCATCTCGCAACCAATGCGGAAGTCGCGACGAACCTTCGGGTCAGGACATAAACCATCGCACTGTAGTGTTTTTCCTCAGAGGCATTAGGATGTGCTTCAAGTCCATGACCTGCAAGTAGGGAAAGGTGGTGGTGAAAAAATATAAGCACAGCGTATCAGCTCGGCGATCGTCTTCACAAGTCACGGGGATGGTTCTTTTAATCAGTGTTTGTTCGGACAATGGTGGTATTTCTCTTTTTTATAGGCCCCCTCCTCTTTCACGGAAGTAAACTCTGTACCCTGTTGTTGTGGTGCCAGTGGTACTGCCTGCGTGAGAGGTGGTAGTAGAAGTCCAGTTGGACGCGGGCGGGCCTCCGGCGGATGCCCAGCACTAGCACGGACATAATGGCCAGCTCTTCGAAGGTCGAGTTGAACAGCTACTTGTACTGGTAGCTGCAGATCTCCAGATAGTTCAGCGAGGGCACCAGAAGAGAATGTGAAAAGGGGAAAAAGATGTGACAGATGCTCGGAAACCTCAGGTTACATTGCTATGAGCATAAGGCCTGAAAAAAAGAAAGAACTGGAGACTTTCCACAGAAGAAACTAAACCACCCGGGAGATGAACTCACGTTGGCCGCACGGAACTTCAGGTAAACGTATTCACCCAGGAGATGCGCATCTGTACAAACAGGCGGCAGGAAAGAAAACCAAATGAGAATATGATTGGCTCGAGCGCGCATTGTGCGATGTGCTCCGCAGGCTGGTTACAAGGAGATTCACGCAACAACGGCTCACCCATAGTTTCGCCGTCATCCCAGTAGAGGTCACCGACAGCTTCGTCGGAGCCATTGAGAGCCACGAAGAGCTTCATTGGATTCCTGCGGCTAAACGGAAAACTAACTTTACGCTCAAAGAAATTCGAACGCTCCTGGAGTCAGAACATGACAAGCTATCAAGCAGGTTCTTTCTAGCAGCTTACGAATGAAAATGACTGAATCAACGCGCGAAAAAATAGCTTCTTTAGAATTGCCGCACAGTTTCTCAGTTGCTTGTTTGACTCCTTTTGCATATAGGCTTTCTTTTCTCCTTGCAATACCGGAGAGCTTCTGCCTGTATCAAATTGAAAATCGCATTTGCGTCAGCTGGCGTTCAAAAGCTCTCACGGCGGGGGTTGTTAGGGAAATGCAAGCGTCAAATGTTACAAAATACATATAAAAGACCAATTTAAAATAAATTACTGCGTAAATTATGAAACCTCTCAGTATGCAGCATTTATTGCTTCTATAAACTTCAATTCCGTATTTCAAAAAGAAAACCGCCTTTGAAAGAAATACAACGCGTTAAAAGGGTAGAAAAGTCAACGTTCGGAGTCGGTCGTTGCGCATTTCTTGGATGTGTCACAGCTCAAAGATAAAAGAGCTCTACTTTTCCGAACATCTGTTGTCCCCTCCAGTGCGGTGCATGTTTTATTATTGTTAAACCTGTAACAGTAATTAAATAGGCACTGGACTGGAGGGGAACAATAAGACAACCACCGCCAGAGTTACTTCTAGGCAAAAAATAATAATCTGTCGCTGAAACTAAAGCAAATTAAGGCATGTCTTCTCCCATTCACATGGCAACGTAACAAGGAAAATGTGACGTCATTTTTGCGACGTGAAATACATTGCATATTAAGGAGGGAAGCACGGGGGGCGGCATCGAGTGTTGCACTAACAACACTCGATGCCGCCCACCGTGCTTCTCTCCTTAATATGCACTGCACTAATGAACATTCGCGCACCTGAAGGCGCTACAGTTGGCGTAGCCCTGGGTAGGGATGACGAAACCGCCGAAGACGTGCAGGTTGCATGGCTGGTCCGGGTCGAACAACGGCGAATAAAACCGGAGCCAGTGGCCGCTGTCGTAGTTGGAGAAAACTCAGCCCTAGGGCGTAGCCATCGGACGCGAAAAAAAATAGAGTAAAATTGAAAGAAATACATTAAGATGAAATATCGCAAGTTGTCGTTTCCAGAAATTCAACTGCTGAGAGTGAAGCGTGAGTGAAGATCCGTACCGTGTGGGTAGTCGTACCATACCCCGGCAGGGAAGCAGCTTTCCACTGACATAATACCCTGGATGACAAGAAAGAGAAAGACATCTTTTTTCCAATGATTGGAGAAGGACGAATGTACGGCCTGCCGGCCCATTCGCAACAAATAATTCCAGTTAAATCCAATAGACTTATGTGTTAGATTTATGTGATCTCATAAGAATGCTTTCATTTATGCTGTTGCATTTCTTGAAAGTCACTCGCTTGAAAAGTGGGGGCCTGTGCGTTTTACTACAGAAAATTCTCACTTCGAGGGGCGGCAGCTGCTGACAGCGCGCGGATCGGCGAACGTGGGCGATGCGCGAACGCACTTCGCGCACCAGCTGCTCGTCTTTGAATTATAACGGCTGCCAGAGGACATCGCAAGGATCTGGAGTCACAGTCCTGGTAGGTTCGGGAGCATATTAGCGTCAGGGTAATGCGTGGGCAAGAAGTGAACGTCTCGCAGTTACCGGTTCCAGAACGGGAGTCATCAAAAGAGCTTCGCCCCACATGAACTGCTGATCGATGTCGTAGGCCTCCGTATTATTGGGGAACCTGCGGGAGACATACAGGCAAAAAAAAATGAAGCAGAGGTAAAAATAACATTTCCGAAAATGATCAAATAACTACATATTCTCAACAAAACGTGCACTGTTGGTTTTTATGGACATCATTTATCACACCTGCTTCACAGACTGCATGGTGAGATGGTGGCGGTGGCGGTAAACTTTCATTGGACTATGTACAGAAAGAACTTTGGCTCAGACCTTAAGGGCCTGACCCTTACAAATTAAAGGGGGGTAGGGGGAGGTGGGCCGTCCCCAGTGCGGGACCACCCTGGCTTCCGCGGCGGCCCCGATTTGCAGTTAGCAGGGCTTGTTGGGCCTGAAGGTCGGAGCAAACAAGCAGGGCAGCCTCCCAGTCCTCTCGGGTATGGCGGGGTGAGGTGGAAAGGAAGGATTTGAACAGCAAGCCCCCATCATGTGGTAGGTGTCCGCAAACAGCTCCCCACAATGTGGTCATTCTTCTGAGAATGCCGGATTGAAATGCTTTATTTCTGCCGGGCACAGTACCGTGTTGCAGTAGAGAGGGAGAGGCCAGCGCTCCTCCGCCTTTTTGACGCCTTTTCAGGGGTGGGTGGGGTAGGGGGGGGGGGGGGGTAGTGGTATGGAATTTTGGTATATGAGGAAAATTTCCCGGAATGATGTCACGTTTCAGTTCCTCTTCCCGCGTTGGTCGTAGGTGAGGCGACACCCGGTAAGTGAGCGCGCGGGCGGGAGAATCAACTTCCTCACTCCCCTTAATGCCTACATGCGCTGGGGCCGTCACCATTGGACGGTGGGTTGGAAGATCCTGGTACTCGCAATGTTTTATAAATTTTGAGGTTCCTTTGTGGGATATGGCCTTGATCAATGTTCCGGCAGGCCCTCCGACAGTCGGTGATGATGACTCGAGACTCTGGATTCGTGGGGCCAACGCGATGGCGATGTCGTCAGCGTGTGTTATGTTTCGGGCACGGGAGGTGAGGCCCTGAACACGTTTGCCTTGGTATATACGGGACTAAGCGGCGAGTGTTCTACGTGGACGCGTGGTACGCTGCATGAGGAGAGCCTCAGCCTCAGATGCTAACCCCACCTGTAGCATTCAACACCTCAACTCAACTCGAGAGCTTCAGATCAGCTGTAAACTTTCTTTGCCTGTGGGAACATGCCACGTCCCATTTAAGTAGTAAGGATATCAGGGATGAGAAGGACAGATAACTGAACAAAATGATAATAGTTTATTGTGGGTGGTACAGCGCAAAACAGACGACACAGCGCTCGTCTGTGCCGTGTTCCACTAATCTCTAATATCCACTAAGATGGCTTCACTTTGCCTCGAGTCTGCATTGCTAAGTCCTGTGATCACATTGCTGAGGCTAGCTCCAACAATCAGATCGAAAGGCTTCAAATGGCTCGCTTCCCCGTTTTCTGCCGTTTGCAGCGTAGCAGAGACCCTCCTTCAAAAAATTAAAGGCAAGAAGAAAAAATCCCATGCTAAGCCGGGATCGAGGCGACCACAAGTGGTCCGCTGTATACACCGAGTGGCGCACAGCTTGAAGATTGTTGCTGGCTGGTTCAACGTACCTGTCGCGTTCTCCGCGCCCAAAATGCTGTGCGGGTTATGCCCGCGGATCAGCCAGAAGAAGAAATCGCTGTGCGAACAAAGGAACGGCACGAATTTCGTATCCTGTGTCGTCGGAGTGGTGCATGAAATCCCTCTGACGAGTGGAAGGGTCTATATGGGCCAGACGGGTCGCTGCATTAACGATAGGGCACGGGAGGATGAGAAATCTGTAGAAAACGGAGGCTGGTCGAAATTGCCTCCTCATTGTAAACAATGCAAGTGTGAGTCAAGGGTTAATCGAATAAAAATTCTGGGCAGGAGTCGCGATCAGGTGGCACGTGAAATTCTTGAGGATTTTATGACTAAAAAGAAAAAGATTAAAAAGATTTTGTTGGCGACTCTTCGGTATCCCTCCGTAGAAATGAAGTTTCTTTTCTTGATAGTATTTTGTGACATCATGTTCAGTGCGAATTTTCCGCCCTCCTTTTCTAGCGACCCGTCTCTTGTGTGTTTCTTTAAGGAGAATATTTGTTAATGTTTTTATCTTTTTATTGTTTGTTGTTTTTCGATTTCTGACTGCTCTTGCTTCATTTGTTTGACTGCTTTTGCTACGATTGTTATTTGTTATTGGTTTTTTACTGTCTGGGTGCTTTTGCTTCTCATGTATGACTCTGCTATTGCTACGACTGTGTAACACTGCTTTTGCTGAGATATGCCCCCTCCTTTTAGCTTTTAATTCTTATTATCAGAATCTGTTCTGTTACTTCTTTCTGCAGGGTTTAGATTTTCTTGTTCGTTTTCCTGATGTTGCTGCTTTTTTCCACGTGCCGGGTTCTGATCGATAATGCGATGTCACATGCTTGAGCTGAATGTTTAGATATGCAACCTTTCCGCGCAATAAACAGTTGGTAGTGTGCGCATGTGGTATTTCTTTCTTGTTAGTATCCTTGTTTGCGCCGCCATTCATTTTATAATGCGCCAACTCGGCCATCAGGCCGTTATTCTGAGGGACTGAGAGAAGAAAGGAAGAAAGAAGTGCCGTAGTGGAGGGCTTCTGAATAATTTCGACCACCTGGGCATCTTTAACGTGCTCTGACATCGCACAGCACACGGGCGCCTTAGCGTTTCGCTTCCATCGAAACGAGGCCGCGGCGGTCGGCTTCGAATCCGGGTACCCCGGATCAGTAGCCGAGCACCCCAACCAGTAACTGTCTCACATATCTCGATAGACACTCGAATTATGTGACAGAGTTACCGCGTCATTTCCTTTCCTAAAAATCAATATCAAACCAATTTTTAAAATTGGTTTTGAGGAAAGTAAATGACGCAGTAACTGTTTTATAATTCGGGTGTCTACCAATATATGTGAGATAGTCGATGCGGCATTTCATTTCCTCAAAACTAATTTTCAATTTTCATTTCATACGCCTTCAGGGTGGGCCCGAGCCCCTAAGGGATCGACCACTCCTGGGGGATCTCGCCTTCCTTCCAGTAGGTGTTCATTAGGTCTGTCAGAGCCGCGGCAGACTTGGGCTCTAGGTTTCTGAGCGCCTTGTTCGACACTCCGTCCGGTCCCGCTGCGGAGGTGGTATGGAGCTGACCAAGGGCAAACCAGACCTCGGCATCCACTATGTCTGCGTCCAGGGTCTCATTGGGGAGGCCCTCGTATGCGGGTTGGGGGTGGGGGGGGGGGGGGGGGGGTGTCTGTATGCGACGTGTTTTAGGTAGCGTTTCTGCAGTTCGGCGAGTAGGTCTGCGTCTGTATCGTGATACTACTGAATTAGTCTCGTGAGTTGGTCGCGTTGTGTGGATTTTGTGTGTGTTCGGTCGAGCAGGTCGCGGAGAAGAGCCATTTCTATTTGCACCCCATTTTCCCATCCATATTATCGCAAATTTGGCCCCATTTTGTTTCTTTCAGTTCTAGTGCGTATGTTTCGATTTGGCGCTTCCCATATGTGGAGGCGCTTAGAGTCCGTCGTTTGATGCGGCTCCTCTGTAGGAGTCTTGACCGTGGTGGTCTTGACGTCGTCTTTGAGCGCAGCGATCCAATTCGTTAGGTTGTTGATCTGACCAGGGGCAGTCTCCTCTCGTAGGCGTCTGAACCTATCCCTGTCAGTAATGCGAGTGCGCATGGTGTGCAGTTTGTGCAATTTCGTGTCAAATGTCGTGGCTTGTATGCAATGGTCGCTTCACAGTGTCAGTTTCGTGTTGGACCCGCGGGCGTCGCGAATGTTTTTGGAGAGTGTGCGATCCGGTGAGGTATATATGCTAACGCTATTTCCGACCCGCGACTTTTCTTGGGGATCGTTAAGAATTGTGAGGTCAGGGTTTTGGATCGTTTGCCACATCTTGGTGCCCTTCGGGGGGTTTTTGCGATAACCCCAAGCTGAATGTTGGGCGTTAAAATCGCCTTCCACCAGGCTTTGTGCCCTGGCGGCCAGGCTCGTGGCTTTAAGCAGTACGTCGGGAATTCCTCATCCTCTGTCTTTCGGCGAACTGTAGAATAAAGAGATGCGCGTATTCCTTTTTCCTCGGCACAATTTCTAGTAACGTGTATTGTTCGTAGAACTGTCTATAGTTGGGTTGAATCGCCGTAATGTGTCGTTGCATAAAGGTAGCAGTGAACGGGGTCGTCGCGGTCATCACTGCGTTCGAGGGGGGAATGAATGCTTTATAGCCTGTTAATTTCGCCGGGCCGCTAGCTTCTTGAAGGGCTATCACGTCCGGTTGTCTGCCTTGGTTTCCGATGAGAAACTGCAGGCTTCCCCTTTGCGGAACCCCCTGCAGTTCCATTGCCATACTTCAATTTGTTGGCGAGGGGCCGTGGTGGGATATGGGAGGGATGATTACGGGCAAGGTCGCGGATGGTGGCATTACGTTACGGCTTGTCTCCAAGGCCGTGATGCGCTCCACTACTTGACTGAAAAATGTAGCAATGTTTGTACCCACCCGGGTTACTTCCCTCGTAAGATTGTTAACTGTTCCTCGAGACCGCTAAATTTGTTCTCGAGGGCGTTAATTCCGGCTCTTATCTTCTCTACAGCCTTAGGTTTGATTGTCGATTGCTGGTTGCCCTCTTGGGACACTTCCGCAGCGCGTTTCGATCCGGAGCCCTCGTCGGAAGGAGCCGGCCTTTTGAGGTTAAGCGGCTATCCATCTCCATCGCATTACTGGTGGAGGGTCTATAGCGCTTAGGTTGGGAGAGGTGGGCGTGCGAAATACGTGGGACATGCCTGTTCTGAGGGCTGCTCTTGATTTAAACAGCCTTTTCATTTCGGTCATCTCTCACTGCATTTGCGCAATGGTTTCGTCTCTGGACTTTATTTTAGCCAGGAGCTCATTCTGGCGAGCCGATTAATTCTGGGAGGCCATATCCGGCCAGCTCACCGGCTTCTTCCAGCAGGTTCCACTCCTGCTCCTGCTCGCACTCCTCCGTCTGTCCTTGCTTCCCTGATCGAACTGGCACCCTGGTCGCCCTGGCTCGACGACAGCGGTGGGAAGGAGGTGGATCTGTCGCGGGAATTACTGTCCCGACGGTGGCTCCACGATCGGTTGTCGGCCTTGTCTCCGGAACGCGACTTGTGTCCGGACTGCTGGTCGCTTTCTTCATTTTGCTTCTTTTGTTGCCGGTTGTGTCTGGGGCGGCGGTCTACGAAGCGATGATTGCAGTTCCTGCTGCCGGTGTTGCGGGCGCCTGCGCCTTTGCACACAATGCACTTTGGCGAGCGTTTGTGCGCTCCCCCCCTCGGCTGGAGGAGGGTGTTCTCGCCGCATCTGCGGCACAGTTGGGTCCTGGGTTTGTAGCAGACGTCCGCCCAATGACCAACTCTTCTGCAGTTGAAACAGGTTTCAACCTGCTCCCTGTACGGGTGCACATGGAAAGGACTCTCCCTATAGTAAAAGGTGTCTGGAGCCTTCTTGGCGGCGAAAGCCACCAGGATGGACATCGATTGTTCGAGGCGGCGAGTATCCACCACCGGGATCCCGTGATTGCGCTTCAGGAATCCCTTTCAGACCTCATCGGCTGTCCCGCCATCATATGCATTATAAATTGCGCCTCTCGTGGAGTCGTCCGGCGCTGACACGTACGATGTCACTTCGTACGCTTTGTCGCCCATCTTGAGCAGTCTCAGGTTGCTGTAGTCCGAAGCCCTGAGATTGTTCGGTGCGCTAATTGTGAAAGTGTTGAAAACTATGTTAACACGAAGACTGCCTTGATTCCCTACCTCTTCACGCGGTAAGTCGAACGCTACACAGATGTTTCGCGGCGCGACGGTGCGCAAGTCCATGCCTCGCTGCCTGACGACGACTTTATAGTCGTTTGCTGGTAGACGTGAGATCGGTGCTGCCTACGTCGGGCAGGTAAATTTTTCCGAAGAGCGTATTTGGACTTGCCTTAGTTACGAGGAACGCCAGTAGCGGTGCCGTGCTTCTTCCCCGGCGTCGCCGGCGCGTTCATCGGGTCTGCGTTCCCATGAATGGTATTCTTCGCTCCGGGGCGCCGGTAGCGTTTTTGCAGGTTGAGAGCGGTTTTCCATCCTCCTTCGGCAAGCTGTGTCGGAGTAATGTCTTCGCCCTTTACGGCGTATTCCATGATGCGATCGTTCTTGGGGGTCCGCGTGGCGAGAGGGTCCCTGCGGGGCGGCACCGGCGTTCGGCCTAGCGTTAGGCTAAAAGCGGTTTACCAAGTGTTAAAGTCTCGAAAGGTGTGTAACCAGTGGTCGTACCTGGCAAAATCCGGTATTGGTTGGCATGGAGCTCCTTTCCGAACCCTTCGCACAGTTCACAGAAACAGAAGTCTACGAAAATCGCCAAAAACTGGTCACGAGGTCAGAGGCCACGCGGTTCACGGCCGCACTTCTCGGAGGATCAGGTGGATCTCCCGAGTATTTGGAGCCTCCTACAAACAAGAAGATATCCCAACCACATGCTCATGAGTAGGTGACTCACAGGAGAATAAAAAGACACGTTAGCGGTGCTAAAACGCAGCAGACATGGTTCACATGATCTCACGTGCAAACAAATAACGAAGAACCTATAGACTTGGCCGAGGATTAACAATCCGGGCGGCCGGTCCCACGGATCCAGATGCCCTTGTTGAAGCCCCCCAGACTTTTGCCGACATCAACAATTTTAAGGTGAAAGCCTTCAGTGGCTCATCGTTGCCCGTCCGTCCGCGAAATCTGTCACACTATAACGTCATCATTATTATAATTGCTATAACCATATACTCTTAGCAATTACTAAGTAACTGGCGAGTAGTAATTAGTCATTAATTCGCAATTCGTTCAATAACAAAACAAAATAAACAATACTGGAAAGCTAGAAATAATAAAATAAAAATAAATAACTAGAAAATTTAAAAACCAAAAATGAAATAAAAATAAAAATAGAAGCAAATAAAGATTAAGGAAATAAAAATACATAACATAATAAAATCAAAAGGAAAACAATACAAATTTAAAAGTAACAAAAAATGCGGAAAATAAAATTTTAAGAACGTAAAATTAAAAATGAATAAAAATTCAGAGAAGCTGGCAAAGTTGGCGCAGAACGGCTTCCGCCTCGCGCACATTAGATCGCGAAAGTGCCTCCCGAATTTTTCATAATGAGACGAGACGTGGCTTCCCCCTCCTCGACCTCGACCGACCGAAAGCGACCTGCTCCGTAGATTGCAGACTGCCACCACTTCGCGCACATTAGCCTGCACTCCTAGACACCCTTAGAGCGTGTGGGGGTAGCGGTCTCGGTCACAAAGATGCCCTCGACTAAGTGTGGCAAGCTCAGCCGGAGACCAGCTACCAAGTGACAAGGGGGTTGGTCGTTTGATGCCCAGCGTTCGCCGGTCGCAAGCCAGAGAATGGGTCGGAGCCAAAGGTTCACCAAACAAACAAAGTTTATACAGCGAAGAGACGATATGCAGGATTTCGCAATCACTCGTACGAGTGCATACAAAGTGATTTACAAATACAATGCACTCGTGCAAAGTAACAATAAAGATAATTCAACAAAATCTTTGCACCTAAAGTGCAATAACACAGAGAGAGACAAACAAACAGAACACAATTTGTTTACCGGGCACTGGGACATTCCGACGACCTGAGGAGCATGAAGGTGCCGATCCGCAGGTTGGCGCACGTTGCCTCGCTTGTCCGTGGCTGGGCGGTGGTGTTCTCCCGGGCGTGAAGCGGGCGCGCTTCTCGGAAGCTTAAACGGCGGCTCGGGCTAACCAACAGCGGTTGAAGCCCCTCATTTATGGGCGCAGACCGCGTCTGTCTGTTCTTCGCGCCAAGGCAGACGCGCACATACACGCAGTTTGAACTGCACGGGCTCCTTCTCCTTCTCGCGCCGGGCGCACGACCCCATTGGTCGAGCGCGGAGACAGCCTTCGAGAACTTTCTAAAACGCTGGCAAGAGAGCGAAAGGGAGAGGGTATCACTTTAGAGCGGTCAAGGTCACGCCCTCTTCGTTGACGATGAGTAGAAACTACTCAGGCATTCTAGAGAAATCGACGCCGCGCGTGGCTACGTTTACTTTCGCGTCGTGCCGGTGAGATAAGTGGAAAGGGCAGCAGTACACGCAAAGTTACGCACTCAACGGGGTTCCTTCCCCGCTGTTTTTTTGTTTTATTTTACAGCGCGCGGGAGCGATTGCTTACGCGCAGCGCCGTTTTTTGGAACATGCGCCGAATTTTGTGACAGACGCACTCAATTCTTAGCCACTCCGTCTTTCGTATACCACTTGCCAACTGAGTCTCGTCTCCGTCTCTTCAGGGGCTTCTGCCTTCACCACATTCATTGGTTAGGCCTGCGTTCACAGTCTCACTCACATGGGTCCCGAGTTTTATAATTAGGTCGCATGGCACAAGCCGCTGCAAAATAATGAAAACTAACATTCCTTGGGTCCGTGTGCTTCGGAAGTCACTTCAAGCCACGTTGGCACAAGTTCCGCAGCAAATGTGATGATGATGATGATGTCCTCAGTCTGAATGGAACGTGAGTCTTAGACGTCGTTTTCCTTTGTTCGACTGGACCTAGCGTTGCCCTCCAACAGAGATCACAATGATTCATTGCAGAAATGATCCATTTCAAGTAATTTGCTTATCTGCATTCTTTTTGAAGGAGTCTTTTATTTCTTTCGACTTTTCGGGGTTTCCTTGGCAGCATCGATAGTACTCGATTGTAACCGCGGTGCGAAGGCAACACTTCGAAATCCACGAACATCAATACTTAGAGCCGGTGTCCACCATAAATTCAATCAGGGACTAAGAGGTTATACAATGCCTAATGTCTACATATAAGTATTTGCAATGGAAATCCCGTAATTAATGTCGAGTGGTTCATTTCAATAGCCAGCGTCTGTGGACACGTTTTCTTACACGGCTCACAACATGGCGTTTCATCCGAATGGGCATGCGAGATCCCAGTTCTACAATCCATTCGCATCGGCCGAAATTACATCCAAGCGACCTTAATTCAAGCCGCAATGGAGGGACAAATAGAAGAATAGGGCCAAGCACAGAATAGTTTTGTGGGGAACCAAACAATAATTTCGTAACGTGAAGCACAAGTGTACGGCGCCGTTGTCCTCTTCCTCGACGGGTAGGGAGCGCATGGCGGCAATGGTCAGACGCGAGGCCTAACGGAACCGAGAGAGTTCTACGCGGCGTGGTAGACTTTGAAGGTCAGCGTTCATAAAAAGGTGACATTCACTTTTCTTTTTGTAGAAATGTCTCAGTACGCGGTAATACCGGAATTCATATGCAGCCGCCACCGACGTTGTTACTGAGGCCGGGACAGCCTTAGTTCCCGATTTCTCAAACGCTGGTACCAAAGGCCGCTACTAGGAGGGTCACGACTGACTGCCAGCAGAGCACAAAGGTGTACTCATGTATCCCCTCAATGATTAGGGTGGTCTCATTTATTATGCACGAAAAGCTATTTAACGAATCATCAATGAATGAATGCAACGAAGCTGTTCACCGAAGCAACGAAGAAGCTGACGACCTCGCGACCGCCGCACATCAACTACCTCCCAGCGATCTGCCCCTTGCGCTGGAGAGCGTGCGTGCGGTCATCCAGGACCATCTCAGAAAGCAGCACCCCGACCCACGCATCACAGGAGGTGAGCGCATCGACAGCATCACCGGCTGTCGCGCACTTACGCAGTCGCAACGTGCAATGATCCTCCTCGCGCGCATTGGCTGCGTGTGGCCTGGGCAACGAAGGGAGCGTCACGGAATCGCGACGAGTGATGTGTGTGGCGGATGCGGTGCAGTGGAGACACTAGAGCACATGCTCTTTCAGTGTGCCGCGTTCGCCGATGCTCGTCGCGATATGCTTGCGGCCTACACGGCGCTAGGCATACTACCAGACTCCCTGAAAACGCTATTGTAGCCGCAGGGCAATGCGCGCAGCCGTGAGGGAACCTTGGTGAGCCTCTCTGCATTCCTCGAACAGACAGGCTTGACGTACCGTCTGTTCTCCGCCGGGTATTAAGCTAAACGCAGTGACCGAACGCTCCGCGAGTTCTACGTTGGACGATTAACAACTGGACGCCCCACACCAGTTGTGGTCAACATATATAGTGCTGCGCGCGTGTGTTTTTATTGCTCCATATTAACTAATCACAGTCATAACGTGGGCACTTTCGTTATTGTGTAAATAGTTAGTGTATATTACCTCTCCCCCTATTATCTCTTCCTTGTCCCTCACCTTTTTCATTTCATTTCTTCATTCTGCCTGCTATTTCCGCTTCCCCAGCTCAGGTGCTTCAGTATCGATGGCAGATGCCGGGGCTGGCAAAAATCTCTTCCTTTCTTTTATTATTATTTTAATAAAAACATTCACTACTCCTGGCTGTCACTAATATCTAACGGGCAATATGACCCCACTTGCCCAAATTGCTACAGCGGAGAACCAGCGTTCCCGGGTTGGAAACCCGACCACGGCGGCTGCATTTCGATGGAGGCGAAACGCTAAGGCGCCCGTGTGCTGTGCGATGTCAGTGCACGTTCAAGATCCCGAAGTGGTAGAGATTATTCCGGAAACCTCCATTACAGCACATCTCTCTGCCTTTCTTCTTTCACTCCATCCTTTATCCCTTCTCTTACGGTGCGGTTCAGGTGTCGCCCGATATGTCAGGCAGATACTGCGCCATTTCCTTTCCACAATAACCAATTTTCAATTTTTAACCCGCCACTCAGGCGCACATCCTTTGGCGATGCGAAAGTCACCCGCACCCACAGTCCCTCCTGCCAGCTCCCTTTGCGGAAAGCTGGGACCAACTCCTCACCCAGCCATGCAAAACCACTCACCTTTCACTTATTTTTTGGGCCCAGGACGTCGCCCCTGCCTGGGAACCACACAGGACCCACCTGCCCTAATTCCCGACACCTGTGGGAAATAAAGTTGTCTCTCTCTCCCTCGCCGCCCGGACCCAAGGGCTCCGAGCCGTCGTCTAAGCTCATGGGTCGTCCCATGCTTCTTTGCTGCACAATAAAGTGGTTTCAATCAATCGGTCAATGACGCAGACGCACTACATGTCCCTTTGGCAGAACGCGGACGCTCGTACCTCAAGATGTGATCGTGCAGTGTTGTGAAAGCGCTTCTCCACCCACCCCACAGCGCGTCTGATCCAGCCATCTAAGCGGCGCTGGATCGAATGCGCTACAAAGCCTGTTTCTCTGCTCCTCCTCTGTATGTTCCGGCGCTCTAATCGACATCTATAAGTGCAGAGCTTGCCGACGCTGCAGGTATTCCATTCTTCCTATCAGCAGCAGCAGCACGCTGCAGGTGAGTGGGCAAGATTTTGAGCAAAGGACGTTTTGTAAGTGGGCAAGCTTTTGAGCGAAGGACAATTTGTAAGTGGTGTGGGCGGCCCGGTTGTCGGAGGAGTGAGGTATAGACGCAAAGAACAGGAAGATATGTTGTTCAGTCGTTCCGCGTCCGTCAACAAGACAAGTAGCCAGTGCGCAGCTTCTGGCGTCTCGTGAGCCAAACGAAAAACCCGGCGGCGTTTCCCTTCGTGTTTTCAGGTCGAATCGTTTGGTCGCCAAGTGCACTTGATGCCAGCAGTTATGGGAGAGATTGTGTGGACGATCTAGAAGGAGGCCCAGCTGATCACATTGGACTAAAACGGAAGGTGCTCGTGTGACTGGCATCACCCGGACTACGCCGACGATAGCAAGAGCCGCCGCACCCTGAATGTCATCGCCGGCTTCTAGGACAATGAGCTCGATGGTAAGGTCGGGACCGCGGCGCCCTTTCTACCTTTTGTTACTTGTCGGGCTGAACGGTTTTACGGGAAAGAAAGGGCTCCGTAACTGTCTCTCTCAGATGCACACCTCTGCAGTGCCAGTGTTTGACTCCGACCATTGTGGATTCCGCGTTTGTGGAAGCAGCGTTCGGAGGCGCGTCTTGTTCCGTTTCCCAGTGCACAACCTGCATCGACGTCCAACGCTCACGAACGCTCGAGGTCGAACGCAAACATGCACACATGCTTTCGCCTCCACAGAATATTAACGCGAAAGGCTTTCTTGGCTCATCGTTGTTCATCCGTCCGTCCGCGAAATCTGTCATACTACGACGCAATCAATGGCGTAATTGCTATAACCCATATACTCTTAGTAATAACCAAGTAAGGGGTGACTAATAATTACTCATTACTTGTGGTTAGACATTAAATAGTAATAAAAATATAAATAAATAAAGAAATAAACACGACATTAAGAAATTAACAATTAAAGAAATTTAAAAACGTTAAAAATAGAAAATAAACGATACCAATTTTGTAGCGGGAGCTATACTAGGCTACCAGTCGAGCATTTCGCGGTACATGCGAGAGGAAAGTTGTGCGCATGCGCCGTTACCATGGCATCCGGAGAGGAGCAGTGGGTGCGCCGCGGCCGGCGTCCGCTCCACTGTCGAATGTGAACGTGACGACACGCGGATGAGCAGGTGAGCGCATGCGCCGATACTATCGTAACCAAAAAGACCCCACAGCTGCGCCGCGATCGCCACCACCGCCTCGCCGCACGTCGCTCTATCACCCGAATCGCGCGTCTTCGCATGCGCAGCATTGCGTATAAAAGGCGGAGATGTAATCGGCGGCTGTATCGCAACGCTTCATATGGACGCACAGAAGGAGAGTCCAGCCGCTGCTAAACGGCGATATGGATAAGAGAACAATCACTCTTCCGATCTTGAGCTTTTCGCCTGGCAGTTGGCAACTCTACAAACAGAGAATGAGCGCCAGAAGGCGAAGAGAGCAGCCGATACGCTTTAAAAGAGAGAGGAACGCCTTGCCAAACGAAGACACCAGACTACGAGCGTATAGACGCCGCATAACCGCCCAGGTGGAGCCTATGGAAGGCGTCAGTCAACGGGAACCAGCCGAAGAGGATGTGAAGGCCCGTCGTGTGACTGATCACACCTTTCGAGTTTCCGAAAGTGCATCTGCGACCCGGACATTAAGCAGACTGTCACATATATTAAGGAGCCTAAATTAATTTATGAAGGAAAGAGGTGTGAAGAAGACGATGTGGTTTAGCCGAAGAATAAAGAAGATGAAGAAGAAGCATTCGGTGAGATGGAGAGACTTGATTGTTCGAAAAGGGAAAAAGATGATGACGACAAGGCTTACGTGGACTAACGCCAAGGCTATAAAAGGGCGAGGGAGAGCAAGACACGGGGGGCAGAACAGAGAGGCGGAGGCTCCGGCGGGTCAGGGACACTTCAGCTGGAAGAAAGCGACGCCGGCTACTGCTCCGGTGAGCTCGCGTTCTACGGCTTCGCATCGTGGACCTCCTGCCGTGCCTGAGCCCGTTCCGGGGAGTCAACGGAGGACGCTACCACCTGCTCCGTCCAGGGGTGTCTCCAGCGCTGTTGCCACCCATCCGGGTGGCGCCCCCAACACCAACTCCGGCATCACCTCCGCGGGCGCTTGGACCGGGAGCTTGTACAACGCCAGCCCAAGCACGTCGAACGCGCCTCGACGCCGGCTACTGGATCCATACAACGCCGCAGCCGCACCGAACCAACCGTGAGCACGAACGCCGACCACTAAAAGTACAACGCTAATAGTAGACACTTGTAGCAGTGTTCCCTGCTCGTGAGTATTTTTATTCTTTGTATTTTGTGTTAGTTTTGCTAGCTTTGTGTTCTAGTATGTGTGTCACGTAGGGTGCATTAAATGTGCGTCTGTGTGGGTACACCTGTCGCCTAGTCCATTCTTTCGGTCCGAATGTTCTCCGAGGAGATCCGTGACAAAGATAAGTGGCGAGCCTGTGCCAGGATTCATTTGCATTTTTCTTTTTGCATTGTCTCGGATCTTTCCGATCTTTCGACGGCAGAAAGTATGGATTTCGCAAAAACATTAGAACTGACGCTCAAGCTAGGGTTAAGCAAGGAAGAGGCGATGCGTCTCTATGAGGAGGAGGCATAGAGGCAGAGAGAGGAAATGGCGCAAGCACGCGCAGACGCTCGCGAAGCAGAAGAGCGCGAGGCGAAAAGAGCTCGCGAGGCAGAAGAGCGAGAAGCTAGAAGAGCACGCGAGGCAGAAGAACAGGAGAAAAGAAGGATAGAACGGGAGAAAGAGTTTATTTTCTGGGAACAGGCGCATGTCGCGGGAGAATATGAGGAGATAACGAACAATTATCAGCGTTCCTTAGCCGGTATACAATGTCTTAGACCGGCTAGAGTTTGTCCAAGAAAACTGATGGCTTCTTTTGATGACAAGACAGATGATTTGGATGCATATCTGCAACGATTCGAGAGGATAGCTCTGGGGAAAGGCTGGGAGCGTAGTGAATAGGCCAAGGCATATAGCATGTGTTTAGTCGGAGAGGCGCTGAATGTGTTTGGAAGGATGCCTGCTGGTGATTTCATGGACTACAAGAAAGCCAAAAAGGCACTCCTCCAACGATTCAGGCTTACGGCAGAGGGTTTTCGTGAGAGATTTCGCACCACGAAACCTGAGGATTCTGAAACCGCTAATCAGTTTTCCTGCAGGCTGGCCAACTATTTTGATAGGTGGCTTGATAAGTCAAACACAGAAAAGACTTTTGAAGGGGTGCGTGACAAGATGGCCACAGAGCAATTTTTAGCGTGTTGCAGCTCAAAGCTAGCGCTATTCCCGAAAGTTATGTTCATTGGAAGAGTTCGCCGATACTGCAGACCAATTCCTCGAGGCTCAAGAGCTAAGAAATTTGAGTAAGGCAAAGGAGGAAACCCAAAAGATCCTAGAGACATATGCGGCAAAACCAAGAGAATATGGCGGCAAGGTGGGACACTGTGCAGTTGACTGTCGGACTAGTAGCCCTGCCCAAAAAACACATGTTGTGTGTCAAGGCTGTAAGAGGAGGGGTCATACTCTGGATGAGTGCCGATACCGAACGCTGGACCGAGCTGCGTGCGTTGTCGACTCAAGGGTACAACTCGT
Organism: Amblyomma americanum; assembly: GCF_052857255.1. NCBI lineage: Eukaryota > Metazoa > Arthropoda > Arachnida > Ixodida > Ixodidae > Amblyomma > Amblyomma americanum. The sequence goes on along the minus strand of NC_135497.1, from coordinate 79,660,575 downwards.
CACGCCACCTGAAGTTCCACGGCTGAAAGGAGAACAAACGCCGCTAGAAAATGAGGCGGTGAGTGGAACACCCAAGTCGAAAGCAGCAATGCCGGTGGTGGTTGGGCAAATAGGGGACCGTCCAATATTGGTGCTTAGAGACAGCGGAGCCAATACAATTTTGGTTCGGAGAAGCCTGGTGTAGGACGAGCATCTTACAGGGGAGGCGTCGGCCGTCACTCTTGTAGATAGCACAGTAAGTTACCTTCTTGAAGCCAGGATTCTAGTGTCCACGCCATATTATACTGGGCAGGTAGTGGCAAAATGCGTAGACCAACGCATCTACGATCTCATCTTGGGAAACATTACGGTTGCAAGACGTGTCGAAGACCCCGATACCGAGTGCAGGATGAACATCGAAAGGAGGAAAGGCCCGCGACAGCTCAGACGGGTGCAGTCAGTTTCTCGTCGGCAGTGGAGACAAGAGCTCAACCGACAGTCCAAGTAACGCAGCGTCTGCTCTCTACTCCTGTTACGATGTGCCTGAGCGTAACACCGGGCGAAATCGCAGTTAGGCAAAAAGAAGACCTGAGCTTGAAGGACGGCTTCGAAAAGGTCGGGGAAAAAGTGAAAAGAAAGAAGCGTCGTACGTCATTCTATTATCAATTGATAAATGGTCTTCTGCACAGGGAATGCATATTTAGTTCAGGAAGGCGGGCCCAACAGCTCGTGTTAACGAGAGATCTGCGAGAGACCGTGCTACGCTTAGGACATGGCGCCATCATGACCGGACACCACGGTGTTCAACAAACGGTGTCTAGGATCACCGAGGAGTTCTTTTGGCCGGGTATTCAGAGTGACGTTAAGCGCTTTGTGCGCCCATGTGACGTGTTCCAGCACAGAGTGGGAAGAGTTGGTCCCGTACCTCTGGGCAAGATACCAGCCATCGACTTATCGTTTCAGCGACTGGCTATTGACATTGTGGGGCCATTCTCCGCAATATCCGCCAAAGGCAATAGATAAGTGCTTACTCTGCTTGACGTGGCCACTCGTTATCCTGACGCTATTCGACTGAGAACTATTGAGAGTATTCAAGTGGCGGAGGGTCTCGTGGAAATGTTTTCGCGTTATGGGTTCCCAAGGGAAGTTTTTAGGGACCGGGGCTCGAACTTCACATCGGAACTAAAGAAGGAGGTTAACCGCCTTTTGTCAGTAAAGCAGTTACTGACGACGCCTTACCATCCCATGTGTAATGGGCTGGGGTTCAACGGCAGCCTCAAAAATATGATCAAGAAATTGTGCCAGGAGAAACCTACTGATTGGGATAGATATCTACAAGCTCTTTTTTTCGCTTACCGCGAAGTACCGCAAACGAGTCTTGGTTTCTCGCCTTTCGAGATGTCATATGGGAGAACCGTTAGATGTCCACTTTCAATACTCAAGGACCTGTGGGCTAATAAAGAAATAAAGAGATATCACCAGATCTCAAAACAACATACACGTACGTTCTTGAGTTGCGGGACAGGTTGAAGGAAACATGTAGGCTTTCCCATCAAGGTCTGGAAAAGGCGCGTGGACGCCTTAAGAGATATTATGAAAAGAAAGCCATTCACAGGAATCTGAACCCGGGCGACAGGGTTCTCGACCTGCTACCCACGGATCATAATAAGTTACTGATGCAATGGAAGGGCCCGTACATTGTGACGCGGAAGAAAAAGGACATGGATTATGAGTTATTGATAGATGACACTAAGAAGGTTTTCTATGTAAAAATGTTGAACAAGTACGAAGAAAGAGGTGCGTACGGTACGCCCCCAAGGTAGCATGCTCGGTAGTGGCCGAGAATACAGATCATGTAGCCGAGGTGCCCACGTGCAGTGGGGATAAAAATGCAGGAGGGGATGAGGTACAAATCAAGCCCGATGCGAATGAAGACAGACGATCACAGCTCTACTCCAAATCAAGGGGGAGATGTTTTCGGGTGGGCCAGGCAAAACGGAGGTCATATGTTGCAAATTAGAGCTCTCTACAGATAGAACCAACTTAGCAGCTCGAGGTATCTCTGGGATGTATCTTGTTGTTGTTGGTGTACTAATGTATCTCTGGAATTTGTGTTGTTGTGGTGGTTGCTGTTGTTGGTGTTATGTGATTATACAAGGGAGTGTGTTGTTGACATTAACATGTGTATTAAGGACACCGCACGGACAACGGCAGTGGTGTGTTCATGTTCCGTAAGTGCAATTTGGTGTGCTGCGTTAGTAGTTTGCTTTTGGTATCTGCTGGACATCTGCAGTATGTTCTGTGCTGGGTCCAGAATCGCCACAGAAGACCGTCCGTTGGCGGGATGGCCTGAAGATGAAGATAACGTGCGCAGTTTTTCATTGAAAAACTCTTGAGAGACGGGGCCCTTCTCACACATAATAAGGAGCCTAAATTAAATTATGAAGGAAAAAGTTGTGAAGAAGACGACGCGGATTAACCGAAGAAAAAAGAAGATGAAGAAGGAGCATTCGGTGAGGTGGAGAGAGATGATTGGTGGAGAAGCATTCGGTGAGGTGGAGAGACTTGACTGGTAGAGAAGAGAAGAAGGAACAGACGACGACAAATCTTACGTGGTCTAACGCCAAGGCTATAAAAGGGCGAGAGAAAACGAGGCACGGGAGGGGGGAGAACAGAGAAGCGGAGGCTCCTGCGGCTCAGGAACACTTCGCATGGAAAAAGAGAGCGACGCCGGCTAGTGCTCCGGTGAGCTCGCGTTCTACGGCTTCGCATCATGGACTCCTTGCCGTGCCTGAGCCCGTTCCGGGGAGTCAACGGAGGACGCTACCACCTGCTACAGCCAGGGGTGTCTCCAGCGCTGTTGCCACCCATCCGGGTGGTGCTCCCAACGCCAACTGCACCGGCATCACCTCCACAGGCACTTGGACGAGGTGCTTATACGACGCAGCCAGCGACGACGCCAGCGACGCCGGCCCAAGCACGTCGAACGCCGCCTCGACGCCGGCTACTAGATCCATACAACGCCGCAGCCGCAGCGAACCAACCGTGAGCACGAACGCCGACCATTAACAGTAGAACACTAATAGTAGGCGCTGGTTGCAGTGTTCCCGGGTCGTGTGTATTTTTATTCTTTGTGTTTTGGGTTAGTTTTGTTATTTTTGTGTGCTAGTGTGTGTGTCACGTAGGGTGTATTAAATGTGCTTCTGTGTGGGTACACCTCTCGCCTAGTCCATTCTTTCGGTCCGAGCGTTCTCCGGGGAGATCCGTGACGCAGACTTTGTGAACAATCGGTTTGGACACACTTGTAGTGTGTTCGACAGACAGTGGTACCAAAAGTACTTGACACCAGTGAGTAATCCAATGTATCACGCTTTGCGTTTGCCGTTACCAGAACAACAAACTCAGCCTGGGAAACGTACCTCCCACTGCGTATATCCTGGCATAACGAAGCTAAGCCACTGCCAATTTTTAATTTCAAAATAAAAAAATAGAAAACAAACAAATAAAAATTAACAGATACAGCCTAACTGGGTGCAGAAAGGCTTTCGCCTCGCTCACTTTAGGTCGCCAAAGTTCGCCCTGAATTTTTTTCCTACGCCGCGCGATGTCTGTGGCATCAGGCCACGCGAAGAGCAGAAGAGCCATAATCGATCACAGGCAACGCGAAAATTTTGGTGTCGTGCTAAGTCTGGCTCCCTCCACCTGTTTCTCCATCTGCTGCTTCCCAGTTCTAAGACCACGCCACTGTTCTGGCTTCGGGCCTGCTGTGCCGTCGGACTACACTGTACTTCGCCTCATGGGGGGGAGGGTCTCCGTAGAAAGGCACTCGCCGTAAAAGGCACAGAGAGGCGGGTCGCATTGCGGTGGCGGTAAAAACATATTTGAGCCTCAATAGAAGAGAAAGAGGAAGGATGCTGTTGCTGAAGTTTGTGATGATTGTCTCCCGTGAGGGGCGCAGTCTTTGGGCGCATTGATGTAGCTTGGCACTGTCACTGATGCACCCTAATCAGTCCAAGACCCCGTCTGCTGACTCGACGCCCGCTCGATTGCTGGCCGCTCGGGTCTGAGTCGGAAGGAGAAATAAGGTTGGGAGAGGAGTGGTTGGTTCCATGGCGGATTTCAGCATAACCATACGGTGTCGTAGATGATGGGTTTTGGGATGTCACACGTAGGGTAACATTTTTGGTATTAGGTTAGCAGTAAAGGAAAAGCACCTCGCGGACGTACTGTACCAGGAGGGGCTGTAGGAATTCGGCTCCCGGTGGTGGAGCCAGCCAGCTCCCCCGGTCCTCGGAGTATGTCTTGGTATAAGATGTGCGGGCACTTTCAAGTAGTAGTATTTAATGCAAAATAAAAGCAATAAGGAAGGTAAAAGCTTTTGCTAAGCCCAGCATCAGCCATCACTCCGGCGGCAGCACATGAACTGGGACAGCGGAAGTGAAGGATAACAGGCACTTTTGAGAAGTCAAATGAAAGAGGTGAGGGAACAGTAAGAACGGATAGAGGACACTTTCAAATGGCGTACTTGTTTTTGGGATGTGCATCAGTGTGCGCCAGTTGGGGTTCCAGGTAGACTAACAATGCAGTGTTTATAGTCTTGTGTCATCAGTCACCTCGCACTCAATACACAGGCAAAAATGACACTTTACCGTTCGAATTAATCTAATGCAGATGCATCCATGCAATTAACACTGTAATTATTGCTAACAGCAGGAAAATGCAAGGTGTTTTCAGCAAATTGTCGAGATCGTACAATTCTCGAAGACCTTCGTGGGTGGATATATTGCTTGCTGCGTACCCATGTGATCATAGACGAGGAGGACTCGTCTATGATCCCGTCTATATGAGCTCGTCTATATGTGACTCGTCCACAGCCATCTTGTGGACTCTTCTCCGCTGTGCTTCTCATCTTATGCCAAAGCAACTGTCGCAAACCTTCTTTACAATTTCTGCCATGCTAAGTGCATGAAATGCTTACCGACGACGTAGTCCAACCATCCACCTGCATCCCCTGGGCTTCGCCTGTGGTACTGGTGAGAAAAAGAGACAACACTTCGCGATTCTGTGTCGATTATCGCCCACAGACCTACTTTGTCCTAGTCGTCTTCTGTCCCATGGGCACGCGGCAATATAACGATGCCTTAAACTCAAAGCGGCCGCCGCGGCAGCTGCTTTCATTCGCGTTGTACGCTGTTTTTAGTATTGCTAGATTGGGGCACATTTGTCTGTCGACGTGACGTATTAGGTCGCAATATGTAAGCCACCGCAATGAAGCTTAATAACATGAAATAAGGACTGCTCTAAGGAGTGACAGAATCCACATTTGAATATTGATAGTTGCCGCCGGGGCACGCAGGTCAAAACCTTTAAACTACCTTCCCGAAGTGCCGGATTTGGTGAAAATGATCCAAGAGCTGCGCGACCAGTACGCCAAGGAACTGAAAAAGGAAAGCCGGAGACGTTCGATAAGGCACTTCATCTACCGCTGGGTCTACCTTGAGAGCATGGTTTTCCTGCGAAGCGCTGTCACTGCCGACGAGCGCGAGCAGGCCCGAGGCGACGTGCCACTGCTGGTGAGTCGTGTGAGTTGAGTCGTTTCATGCATAACGCGCTCCGCTGTCAAAACTAGCGCGTTCCTCTACTTTCATTTTTACCTAACTCCTTTTTCTTTCCTTAAAACCAATTTTCTTGTTTCCTCTGCCAACATGCGCGATCAAACTGTAATGATTTGGTTGGTTTATGAGGGTTTAACGTCCGAAAGCGACTCAGGCTATGAGGGACGCGGTAGTGAAGGGCTCCGGAAATTTCGACCACCTGGGGTTCTTTAACGTGCACTGACATCGCAAAGTACACGGGCCTCTGGAATTTCGCCTCCATCGAAATTCGAACGCCGCGGCTGGGATCGAACCCGCTTCTTCCGGGCTAGCAGCCGAGCGCCATAACCACTAAGCCACCGCGGCGGCCAAATTATAATGGATTCCTGTGCCGAGCGAAAAGTAATAAATGCTTTGTCTGCTGGCTAATTATGGCGTAAGCCTTTCTAGGACGGAAGTTGTAGACGGAAGTTTGTCGACGGAAGCTGTCAGCACGAACTGTGAATCATAAGTTGTATGGTACATAGAATAAAAATGTAAAAAATCGATTAAGTTGCTATTCATAAACAAAGAAAATGAAAAACGAGAATGATTACGAAATCTAGAAGAAATAAGAATAAACACAGAAGGAATAAAAAAATTAGGAAAATAAATATAGTTAAAAATATCAAAACAAAAATAAAAGAATTATAATAAATGAAATGCAAAAGAACAGTGAAGGCACAAGGGACAGGGAAAGGCTTTCCGCTCTTAAGCAGACAAGCGCAATCCTGTAACATTTACATGCTACACCTTCCATCAGCTTGATTCGACGCGCTCTTTGCTGACCACAGACATCAGAATTTATGTGAGCCCGAGTTGATGTGGAATCGGTCACATATCCAAGAAATTACTGCAGGAGAAAAAAAATTCAGGGGACACTTAAGCTCCGCCTGTCGCGATAGCGTAATGGATTAATTACTCTTTATGCAGAAGGTCATTTCCTGCATCACATTCATAGGTCTTTGGCAGTCCTGATACCACTCCTGGCGCAGTGGAGCAACGCCTAAGGGATACGCCACTTCCCCGCGATGGCAGGTGCTCCCAGCGGAGGGATGTGTGTGGCCTATGTTGCTTCCCGAGTTACCAATCACTAATTTCGATGCCACCTGTCACGGTGGGCAGTTTGCTTTCTGTATGGTGGGCAGGTTGTGATGACGCCTTAAGCTCACGTGACCTAGGTCGCCCACCTGCATCCTACGTTGCTCTCTGGGGACCACCTGCCAGAGCCATGCCCCTGATCGCTCTCAATGACGACACTGGATTTTCTGGAGAACGGGGCCTTTAACGCTATCGTGTTAAACCTTATTTTTTTACGGAGCGGAGCGTAAACAAAGCACTCGGGGGTCTTGTTGTGCATCATACTTGCGTCTCTCAAAGCTACGCCGCGGCTACAGCGCTACAAAGAGCTGCACTCAGAGTATCCTGGGAAACAGAATAAAATCAAGGTTTCAGCATTTTTACATTTTGTTTTCTGGTTTATGGTTTATGGGAGTTTAACGTCCCAAAGCGACTCAGGCTATGAGAGACGCCGTATTCAAGGACTCCGGAAATTTCGACCACCTGGGGTTCTTTAACGTGCACTGGCATCGCAATGTACACGGGCCTCTAGAATTTCGCCTCCATTGAAATTCGACCGCCGCGGCCGGCATCGAACCCGCGTCTTTCGGGCCAGCAGCCCGAGCCCCATAACCGCTCAGCCACCGCGGCGGCTTTTTTTTTTGTTTTCGTATAAACTGGGGTCAGGCGGTGGGAATGACACAAGGAGCCTCCTCGTGAGAGACAAAAGACATTAGGAACAGGAAAGTGGTCGTGTATTTGAAATTGTCTGCTGTGCCATGGACTACACGGCAAAGGGCGCAGAAATCGGCAGATTGTCTTTAGCGCGTCCAGATGATAGCGTTCCAACCTAGCTTTAGGACAGGCTCACCGTGAGGAACCAAAACTAATGATTCAGTCCTATAGGAGGGAGTGAGTTTGGGCAAGCTGGGCATGCATGGAAGCACTGCGCATAAACGAAGACGGAACGGCTGATGAGCGATAAGGCAACTTGAAAAATTCTCCATCTGGCGCTTCGGCATCGTGATTTTAAGGCGAAAGCCTTCCTTGGCTCATATGAGTCGCGTGGACGGAAGTTGTCCGCACGAACTGTCAATCATAAGTTGTGTCGTACATAAAACAAAAATATAAAAATCGATTAAGCAACAGCAATGTTGTGAAATAAAAAACAAAAATTAAAAATACAAACAAAATAAAAATAAATTATAAAAATAAAAATGAGAATATAAATCAAAAAAGAAAAATGAACAAATACCGAAAATAAAAGACAAAAATGCAGGGCGAAAGAGGTCAGGGAAAGGCTTTCGCAATTGCGCTCTTAACAAGATTTAAGAGCAATCCTGGAATATTTAAAGCGCAGCTCTTGGGCATCCGTTGCCGGCCTGAGCGGCGCGTGGCTCGGCGTAAAGGCGCGCTCACATTAGCGGGAAAACGCGCAACGCCGGGCGTTTTCCGCGTGCCGCTTCCCGCCCAAGCCGGTTTTTCTCCCGCGGACAGCCTGCTGTGCCGTCCCGCGGTGCGATGGGTTCGGTACCTATTTTTCCCGTGCCGGTGACGAGAACAGCCAATGGGCGCCGACCGTGAACCGTGACGTCGTTCCCAGTTCAGTGACCCCGTAGGCGGATGCGGAGGCTGCGCGCGTCCGGCCGGCCGGCCGGCCGGGCACTCGGCGGCTGCTTTGCCAGGGCGACGGGAGGGGAGCTAGCAGACGATCAAGACGACGACGCGAGAAAAGGGTGCGCTTTCCAGTCTTCTCTAGTGTCACGTCACTATCCCCTTCTCTTTCTGCTCGTTCGGGTCCTCCCTCAGCGCCTCCTCTCTCCACATTCCAAGACAACGGCAGCGAGAAAACGCGCGCAGTGTGAGCGTCATTCTGAGGAGCTGCGAGGCAGCGTCGACGTTGATGCTCTGCCGGAGCGGGAAGCTTCCCGCTAGTGTGAGCGCGCCTTAACCGCGAAGTGGAGCAGAGGGTGAAAGAGGGCGAGAAAAGGAAACCAGAGGAGGAGGGTTTGACGGATAGCTCGAAGGTACACGTCACACGGCGGAACACCGCGGGAGAAAAGGAGGAAATTTACGGTCGATGTGCGCAGTTAGGCCGAACGTGAATTATGTCCGCTAGCACTTCGATTTTCACTTTGGTTCCGGCGTTCGGATCCATTGTTCACGGATGAAAGTTCTTATAGCGATGTGCTGCATGTTCTGCCGTCCGTAAGGCTTGTTAAACAAGTCCCAGGTCGCTGTTCGCGAGCAACCTCTCGTCGCGATCAACCATTAATTGAACTGCCACTAGCCTGGTGGGCAGTTTGCACACAACCCGATGGGCTGGTTGTCAAGTGCGCGCGCGCACGCGCACACACACGCGCGCGCACGCACGCACGCAAGCACGCACCCGCACGCACGCACCCACCACAGGCCTCGTCCTCCTCTCCCCGCTACTCCTGCGAAGCGACGAGCGGACAAAGGTTCGAGATCCTTCAAGCCCTCTCGAGAACACAGCTATAAAGAAGGGACACGCTGCTTGACTCGAGTTGCTGTGCCTGCTCCCTTTCTCAGCGACGCCGCTAGCTTCCAGCCGAGATCCAGAGCCGCCTCCATTCGACACTGCGCAGTTCCCTATGGTGTAGCAGGTACCGCAGCAGCGCCCACAAACTGCATTACTGTGAAGCGTAGGATAATTTTTACCCTGAATTTGTTCCTATCATTGATGCAGGATCCGGAACGAGGTGTGCCTAGCGTATGCCCTGGGGTTCCTGATAATAAAGCGGCGAACAACCTCCGGACCCCGGAGTCGAACCTCTCGTCATACGCCGGAGAGCAGACCTCTATGCCTGTGATGTTTCCGCACACGGTGAAGCGGGAGCCTGAGGAAGCTCTCAGTGTACCACATATCGAGTGCAGACCAGAGGGTAGGCGCCCTGAGCTTCCAGATAAAGAAGGGAAGAACACCGCCCGTACCCCGGAGTCAAACCTCGCGTCATACGCCGGAGAGAAGTTCTCTATGCCTGGGCTGTTTCAGTACACGGTGAAGCGGGAGCCTGAGGAAGCTCTCAGTGTACCACATATCGAGTGCAGACCAGAGGGTAGGCGCCCTGAGCTTCCAGATAATGAAGGGGAGAACACCGCACGGAGGCCGGAGTCAAACCTCGCATCATACGCCGGAGAGAAGCTCTCTATGCCTGGGCTGTTTCAGTACACGGTGAAGCGGGAGCCTGAGGAAGCTCTCAGTGTGCCACATATCGAGGGCAGGCGCCCTGAGGTTCCAGATAATGAAGGGGAGAACACCACCCGCACCCCGGAGCCAAACCTCGTGTCATACGCCAGAGAGCAGATCTCTATGCATTTGATGTTTCCGAACATGGTGAAGCGGGAGCCTGAGAAAGCTCTCTGTGTACCACATATCGAGTGCAGACCAGAAGGCAGCCGCCCTGAGGTTACAGATAATGAAGGGGAGAACACGGCCCGGACCCCGGAGTCAAACTTCGCGGCATACGCCGGAGAGCAGACCTCTATGCCTGTGATGTTTCCATACACGGTGAAGCAGAAGCCTGAGGAAGCTCTCATCATCATCATCATCATCATCAGCCCTACGACACCCACTGCAGGGTAAAGGCCTCTCCCATGTCTCTCCAATTAACCCTATCCTTTGCCAGCTGCATCCACCCTTTGCCTGCAAACTTCTTAATCTCATCCGCCCATCTAACCTGCCGCCCCCTGCTACGCTTACTTTCTCTTGGAACCCACTCCGTTACCCTTAAAGACCAGCGGTTATCTTGCCTTCGCATTACATGCCCTGCCCAAGCCCATTTCTTTCTCTTGATTTCGACTAGGATGTCATTAACCCGTGTTTGTTCCCTCACCCACTCTGCCCGCTTCCGATCTCTTAACGTTACACCTATCATTTTTCTTTCCATGGCTCGCTGCGTTGTCCTTAACTTAAGCTGAACTCTTTTCGTTAGCCTCCACGTTTCTGCCCCGTAGGTCAGTACCGGTAAGATTATGCTGTTGTACACTTTCCTCTTGAGGGAAATTGCTAAACTGCCACTCATGATCTGCGAGAATTTGCCATATGCGCTCCACCCCATTCTTATCCTTCTAGTTATCTCCCTCTCATGATCCGGATCAGCTGTCACTACCTGCCCTAAGTAGACGTATTCCGGCACAATTTCTAGGCTCTCGCTGCCAATTGTGAACTGTTGTTCCCTTGCTAGGCTGTTGAACATTACCTTGGTTTTCTGCATGTTAATTTTTAGACCCATCGATCTGCTCTGCCTGTCTAACTCGTTGATCATGATTTGCAGTTCACCTCCTGAGTGACTCAGCAAGGCAATGTCATCAGCAAATCTCAGATTATTTAGGTATTCTCCATTTATTCTTATTCCCAACTGTTCCCAATTCAGGCCTCGAAATACCTCCTGCAAACATGCGGTGAACAGCATTGGCGAGATCGTGTCTCCTTGCCTGACGCCCTTGCTTGTCTCCTTGCTTGAGATCGTGTCTCCTTGCTTGAGGAAGCTCTCAGTGTAGCTCATATCGAGTGCAGTCCAGAGGGTAGGCACCCTGAGGTTCCGGATAATGAAGGGGTTAACACCACCCGGACCCCGGAGCCAAACCTCGCGTCATACGCTGGAGAGCAGATCTCTATGTCTGTGCTGTTCCCGTACACGGTGAAGCGGGAGCCTGAGGAAGCTCTCGGTGTACCACATATCGAGTGCAGCCCAGAGGGTTGGCGTTCTGAGATTCCAGATAATGAAGGCGTGAACACCACCCGCACCCCGGAGCCAAACTTCGCGTCATACGCCGGAGAGCACACCTCTATGTCAGTGCTGTTACCGTACACGGTGAAGCGGGAGTCTGAGGAAGCTCTCTGTGTACCACATATCGAGTGCAGACCAGAAGGCAGCCGCCCTGAGGTTCCAGATAATGAAGGGGAGAACACGGCCCGGACCCCGGAGTCAAACTTCGCGGCATACGCCGGAGAGCAGACCTCTATGCCTGTGATGTTTCCATACACGGTGAAGCAGAAGCCTGAGGAAGCTCTCAGTGTAGCTCATATCGAGTGCAGTCCAGAGGGTAGGCACCCTGAGGTTCCGAATAATGAAGGGGTTAACACCACCCGGACCCCGGAGCCAAACCTCGCGTCATACGCTGGAGAGCAGATCTCTATGTCTGTGCTGTTCCCGTACACGGTGAAGCGGGAGCCTGAGGAAGCTCTCGGTGTACCACATATCGAGTGCAGCCCAGAGGGTTGGCGTTCTGAGATTCCAGATAATGAAGGCGTGAACACCACCCGCACCCCGGAGCCAAACTTCGCGTCATACGCCGGAGAGCACACCTCTATGTCAGTGCGGTTACCGTACACGGTGAAGCGGGAGTCTGAGGAAGCTCTCTGTGTACCACATATCGAGTTCAGTCTGGAGGGTTGGCGCCCTGAGGTTCCAGATAATGAAGGGGTTAACACCACCCGGAGCCCGGATTCAAACCTCGCGTCGTACGCCAGAGAGCAGATCTCTGTGCCTGTGCTGTTTCCGTACACGGTGAAGGGGGAGCCTGTGGAAGCTCTCAGTGTACCACATATCGAGTGCAGTCCGGAGGGAAGGTGGTTTGTATCGCCTCCTGCAGAGACCCAAGACTTGCCTGGCATGATCGGAAATGGCCCTGTCGACTTCCCTCTCGCAAGCCTTGACTGTGCCAGTTTTACGGTAAGGTGATGACTACCTGTTTCCTTTATGGTACATGCTGTATAGGACGAGGGAAGCAACCTTTGTCTCAGAACCCGCATGCGTGAAGTGCTTCAGGCGGCATTTTGAGGCTGCTTCAGAAAACGCCAGGGGTCCTAGCTGACGGCTCATTTCGATTCCTAGAGTTTAGGTTCCGCTTTCTCGACGACCACATGCATGGGAAGTACGGACTAGCAAAAGCCACTGCCTTTCCAAGCGGCGCATTCTAAGCGAATCTATATGGGCACTGCAGAGAATTAATTTTAATGTTATCAAATTTAAATCGTTCGGCATTTCGTGGTTTGCTGCCGCTTGCCCGGCCGCGTAAGATGTTTTTAATAATGCGCAAGCTTTGAATGGCTATAGCAAAATCTGGAAGTGCTTCTTAATATTCTTTTAGGAGCAGCAATTATACGGAGTCTAGGCGGTAGCAAGGGCCAGTATAGAGAGCGTTTAAAGAAACACTTTATGTTCTGGCAACGTGCGCGATATCACCAATTGGACAGCTCTCCAGCGTCCGAGGGCTGTCAAGTCGTTCTCATAATCATTTTCTGTTTAGGTGTTGCAAGTCTGCTTCCTGCTTCAAATAACATTCGTTGGGAACTCGAGTATCACGAGTAGGGACGACTGCGTCCTCGAATCGAAGCACTTGCTGCAAAAAATGCAATTGGTACTGCTGCGCCTTTTTCTCCACTTATCTTCTTTGGAAAGGTGACAGGAAACTGCACATTTGCTGGATTAGGAATATGCGTTCTTAAATTAGGTAAATGTTGATTGAGTTATACCGTGCACTTTTGCCCAATGACTACTTTTGCATTTCGCGTTTACATAATGCCTTCCCAGCTGCAGTGATGACACCTTGTGCATGTCTTCAGTGCAGGGCCTTAGACAGAGGAGAGTAATCGAGTGCTTGATCTTGTCTTGTCCGCTAGGCACCAAAGGGAAGTGTGCAGACTTCGGCAGATGAGACTCAGTGTGTCACGATAAAGAACGTTGCAAACTCCATACCTGCAGGCCAAGATGAGGGTGACTGACTAGTGCTTATGATTTTTGACGCAGCGGGTGCAACAAAGTGTTCCTGTCGGATGTTATGACACTCCCGATGATGAAGAAACAGGGACCGCCTTCTTGGAGCCGGACCTGTCGTCACACGCCGGAAAGTCTGCGGGCTCATCGCGGCAGTTCTTTTCCGTGCCTGCTCCGATGCCGCCGTGGGAGGCTAGACGAGTAGGTGCCCATGATGTGAGCGCTGAAACTTTCTAACCACTTCAGGCGACTTTTTTGAGAGCTTCCTACCTTCAAAGTGACCTTTCTTTTTGTAGCTCTCAAAATTTGAGCAGCAAATGATTGTGGTGAGTTTAGTTTCCGATACATGTTAACCTTGAATGTATTGGGCCTGCTTTCTGTTAGGTGGTACAGAGGGCAAAGAAATTATTTTGCTTTCGGGACTCTAAAAAGAGAAAACTTCAACTTCTGCCCACACCCAGATTTGTTGATGCGGATGGTAACATGAGCACTCTCCTCTTGAGTACGCTGCTTGCATACCCGGCTGACACTCATGTTTTATACGTGGAGAACAATGCAGGTACACCACAATTAGCTGTCGCCTAACGGCGTCATTCCATGTACTATTTTCTACCTCATGATTTCGTACACAGCGACCAAAGATGTGCAATATGGTTCAGCAAGCGTGTGTAGTCAATATTGTATTCACAATATCCGAAAGGAAGGCTTCTGCGCTGCCAACATTGAAGCTGCCCTATTGGCGTTGCACCTAATGGTTAATAAAAATGAGCTGCCCATAGTACGAGTAAAGTGTAAACCGACCATCTTCTTCTCCACCTTTTTTTGTTTTTCTCTTCTGTTTTCTTCCATGGCGCTTCCCCTGTTCTCTCGCGGCGGTCGCGTCTCGGTGGAGGTGAAACGCAAGGCGCCCATGTGCTGTGCAGTCTCAGTGCAGATTAAAGATCCCAAGATGGTTTAACATGTAATCCGGAGCCCTCCGCTTCGGAACCTTTCTCCTCCCTTTCTTCTTTCACTCCTTCCTCCATCCCTCCCCTCGAGGCATGGTTCGAGAGAAGTGAAAGAGGGTACGCCCTTTCCTGAGAAACATTTTACCTCGCATTACTTGGCTCTGTGTGCGAAATCCCCCCGTCGTCAGAAACCCATGGCAGAAATGCGGTGCGCGAATGACGTCATCACCTTTTCTCGACGCGTCACCGCCGCCGCTCAGGCAAGAGAAAGAAACACTCCTGGCACTGCAAAATACAACCCTCCCCTCCGAGAAGGGCAAGTCGACCTCCAGGGTGAAGGGAAACAATTTCTCCTCCCCGGAGCGGCTATACAAAACCCCCTCAGTCGGATAACAAAGCAGACCACACTCAGTATGGGAGCGGCTGACCCCCTCCGCCCCAGGCACTGGGCGAGAGGCATCGTCCTATCTGACTTGATGGGGCACATGTAAACGGTGGCACGTTGCCTCTGCGAAATACAGTATAGGAAATACAATGCTCCACTATGGTATTCATGTACAGGCAGCTAGTGATTCCACAAAAGGGGAAGGCCTCACCACCACTTCAGCCTTCCCAGAATAAAGTTGGCTTATGGAGACAACATCGTCCAAAGTTGAATCCCTCGCCTCTATATTGTCAGATCATCGAGACAGCAGAATGGCCAGACGCAGCAGTTTACTGCTCGCGAGGTACGAGACCAGCGATCGTGTACATGTAGGAATCTGCCTTGGGCTCTTCGCTGTGGCATATGTCCGCGTAATCACAACTTCTCGAGGCACCGCAATCGACTTGGCGTTCGAGAACGTGCCACACAAGATGCAACGCGCTTCAGGTACCCGTAGGACGACGACCAGATCATGAAGTGTAGTTTTCCTACGAACCGGATAAAGAAATGTAGTGTCAACCACATGGTACCGCAGGGCAAAATACTGTCATTGCTCGGCAAAGTGGTCTCGTCGTACTTGCTGAAAAGTGCTGTCCTTCAATAAAAACCCCGACAAAAAAATGTGGGTGAAACACTACTTTATCGTAAGCACCGTGAATAAAATTCAGCTCAGAGACCGCAATGTGGCCGTTCTGTCGTCTTGCGTTGTCGCCATCTCTAAACAGCAACATTGCACTCTGAAAACTAGCGCCGCCGCACTAAACTCGGAGACATAACTCAGTGACTGAAACATCTACAAGTCATGCTGTCGCGTTTACAGATCTTAAGAACTGCTTAGATGCCCGCATGATTTTCATTAGGGGTTTTTGAGGAAAAGAAATCGTTCTATAACTGTCTTCTCGGCGTACGCCTCAACCACGCAATGAGGGAAGGGAGCAAGACGGGAGTTGAAGAAGAGAGAGATGAAGCCGCAGTGGAAAACTCCAGAATATTTTCGACCATCTGGGGATCTTCAACGTGCACTGACATCGCCCAGCAGACGGGTGTCCTTTTTTTTCTTCCGCGCCGGAGCGCCGCGCGCATTTGAATATTCTTTCCTCTCCTCTCTAGCCTGTGCTGGGATTCTCTCCAACAGCCCTGCACTGTGCTTCGACGGTGACGACGTCGGACAACGTCGACGCCAATTTTTCACGACGTGTTTAATCGGCATCTACTGCTCTGAAATAGACCAGTGATACTGATTATACAGCAGTGTTTCTGAAAAACAAGGCAAGCACGCTAACCCCCGCACATTATACATTCGCAGTTGCCCAGTTCCTGCATAAGCCAGGTGCAGGTATGCACAGTAATTACGACTGTTCGGCAGGTAACACTCGGTGAACAGGCTGTTCAACATGGTTGGTTGTTTCTGTGAACTGATGCACAGCAACTTATTCTGTTGCGTGCTTGTTAAGTAGCTCCGGATATGGAGGTTTCTAAGCCTAAATATCCCTTGTTCATCCAGCTCGCCTAGTGCATTGATCACAGGGATAGCATTAACTTTTTTGAGTGCTTCTTCCTGGCACCAAACTTCCCCTGTCCCTTGTTCATTTGGTGGACGTCGTCGCTACTGGCACCCGCGCGCGTGAAAGCTACGTCCTGTTCATTTCTCAGTGTGCCCACGTAACAACAAGCCACAGCGGCCTAAATGGTTGCAGGAGTTGTTCCTTCAGTGGCGCTGCCAGGTTTGGTTTCGTGTGAGCATTCAACAGTTAAGGCACATCAGTCATTGAGTGCAGAGTACTTATAACCCTCCAGTATCATCGCACCTGTCTGAACGGCGCCCATAGACTCCCGGTTATGGTTAAACTTGCCTACAAAGAGACCCTAATCTGTGAAACAATGCTGCAAGGGGCGCGAAGCATATGGGTGCATCCTAAATGCAGTAACTGGGCCTGAATCCGCCTGTTCAAGGTTATTTGTGGAGTCGACCTTTTCAACTAATTTGCCTGTTATAGACACCTTCGGAGCGGCCTTGTTATGAATCACTACGATGCGCCTATCTTGCTTGGAGCACGCCGGATCATAGTTTGCAAAATATACCCTCGCACGTGTTTCCTTGGTCAGAAATAATGACACACTGTACACCTCTTAGGAGCGGTCAGGTAACGAGCAGTGGAATTTTCACATTGTTACATAATTCAGTCGGCGCGCTGGTGTAGCAGTAAAGTGTCCTAATAAAAAAACTGCTTGCAGTTGCAGGACCAGCGTCAGCCGGCTGAGGGCCTGGACTCCATCGTCGATGGCAGCCAGTACGAGGCCAACGTCCCGGCCACACAATTGCTGCCTATGAAGACCGAGCATGACCTCATCCAGTGTGAGAACCAGGAACGTCTGGACCTCCAGGAACAGAATCACATCAAACAGGAGACGCCTTCCCCCGTGGACACGGTGACACGTTCTTGCTCGCCGCCAAATGGTCAGTCTTCCAGCACCGCAATAGGCTCCCCCAATCCGGAAACAGGCCCCCGGTGCATTCTACAGTTCTGGCTGTGCCTGAGGGAAGAGAGCCCGGTGGACAGCAGGGGACGACGCGTGTGAAAAGGGGGGCCGTCCACATCTGCTGGTACCCTGATTGCGGCAGACGCCACACCAAGCGCAGTCACTTGGACGCGCATGTGCGGTCGCACACCGGCGAGAAGCCGTACGAGTGCGGCTGGACGAACTGCGGCTGGAAGTTCGCCCGCTCCGATGCGCTGAAGAGGCACTACCGCAAGCTCACTGGGGAAAGACGGTACCTGTGCGAGCTGTGCGGGCGCGCCTTCTACCGCAATGAGCACTTGCTGAAGCACAAGAAGACGCACAGGGGCGAGTGAGAAGCCCTTACGCGTCATTGTTTTTGCCCGCCAGTCTGCGGTGTGGTCCTTTATTTGTTTTGCCTGTATTAGATATTTTACTGTTTTACGTTTATCACGTATTTTTATTGTTTAAGCCCGGTTTGCTTAATCCAAGACGTATCCTACAATGTGGCTGAATAAAATATATCATCATTAAAGCGTCGTCAGCTGCTTGCATATGCCTGGGAACCTATTCAGTGAGCACATGCCCGCTTTGCTTATTTTGCTTATTGGTTGCATAGACTCCGTTATGGTAATGCTGTCAGCATCGCTCCTCATTTTATTTCAAAGTATTGAGGTATTGAACATATTATTTGGCTCTAAATATCCATAGATATTGCCACGTACAGTGTGACCCCTCAACAGTGGTTCTCGGCCGCTCGCATGTTCCATCCCCCGGCCGGTCGCGTGTCCGAAATATCTCGGCCCCCTCCGTAGGCAGCCAACGTGCACCGCTCAGCTGGATGCTGAGTTCGTATTAAAAAAAATGGCTCGCTGCGTTGAGGATGTAAAGGAAACATCGAAATAAGCATCTGTGCTGCAAATGGTTATTGATTGACGCTCTACACTCTTTTTATGGTCAGTATAGAATTGACGACTGCATTTATTGGCAGCATCAAACCACGTCCCGACCAGCCGCATCTAGACGTATTGGCTGACAGGCGAATGAAAAATTTGATTAGAAAACAGCACGTAGAGCGGCGGGGGACACGCAGAGGTGGCATGACACATCTCAGCGCTTCCAAGTCGTGCTCTCCGTAACCGACTACCCAAATTAGAGACTATATCCGGCAGCGGCGAGTGGAAATCACTCATTGCGATGTCGCGTAATCGCTGCGCGGCAGGGGTATGCCGTGTCTAGTTATTTCAGCAGTGATATTAAATGCAGCGAAGGCGACACTTTTTCATTTGTTACCCGTGTTGTATACTGCGTTTTAAGTGCGAAGAATGATTTAGCTCACGAGTGAGCTTCAGATACGCGGCAGATCATACACAACTCTTTAGTTCTTTTTTTCCCTGCCCTGATGAGGAGTTCCAGGAAACAGCTGGTCATACCGAACAAAGAAAAGCATAAGAAACTGGCCACCGCTATCAGTTTTTCGGGAGTTTAGTCGCCACGATCTTCGAAGGCCGCTCTCAGTGCCAGATTTTCTCTGGAAGACGTGCAGTTGAGTCACCTACCGGCTCTAGAACTCCAACGTCAGCTTATCCAGCATTATCTTTTGCCGGCGAGCACTTTCTGAGGACCGTACTTTGTTTCGAAGGTGTCCTATATTACCGGTTACTTCCCTTTGACACTTGCAGTCATCAGCAAGCCGCTTAGGTCTTCGCCTCCGTGTAGTATCGATACAGCATTGGTATAAGTACCTCAAAAATTCCGCCCATCGCCTCCCGTTCATATGCCTCATCCTTTCTTCATACTGCACCTTACTTTTTGCCTCACGCGCTTAGAATGTTGACTATCCCGTCTCGCCTACTGTCGAGCCTCTGCTTTATTTCAAGTGGCGAATTTGTGGCAGATACCAAGCACTCCACAGCGTTTGCGAACGTCAAGCCAGGTTCCATTGCGCCTTTCCAGATTTCCCGAATGACTTCATATTTGTTGTATCCCCTGAGCGCGCAATTCTTCATTAGAGCTGCGTTTCCTTGCTTTATAATTTTCTCCCATTCTGCCATCATTTATCCATAGAGCAAGGTACTTGTAAGCCTTAACTGTAGCCAAGTTTCGTAGCATCGATGTACCAGGCTCATCGTTGTAAGCCACGTCTCCCGATATTTCAGTTCTAAATGTCTGTCGTTGAGCCTCCGCCTCTTTTCCACAAATGACTGTCAAGCCTTGAGGGCCTCTCGCGTCGTCTGCTAGAAGAGCGATGACACCGGCAAATATCAACAACTTTATGTGGTATATGGATTGATGGATGAAGCTCAATCCTTTAAATCGGGCGATGGCTGATGGTACCTAGCCATGACTCTTGAAATTTCACTCGTCTTGATTTTAGCCACGAATCAGATAACCTTCGCTTAGATATTTCTACGCACTTAAAGCCTGTTTGCTTTTTTTTTTCACTGTGCTTAAACTTCAAAGCTTTGAATAAATCAGCCCCGCTGTTTCAACTGCAGGGTGAAGCCTTTTACAGAAAATAATCAAGTGTTCAACCGTTTCCTCCTCCTCTTCACATGCAGCGCATAACATGTCACGTGGTACCGGGCTCGATATGCCTTAGGCCGCAATACTCCCGTACCTGGCCTCCAACAACACAGAGCTTCCCCTGCAATTATCTTCGATATTTTCTTTTTCAATTTCCTGCTTAAACATTCTGTATGTTCCCGGTGCTTATTTCGTCAGCATCACTGTTTTCCGCAGAGCCCTCGACGCGAGTTTTGCGCGGCCTTCATATGAACTTTGAAGTGCAAGCCGCGCGAAACTCGAGTTAAAGCCTGAAGGTAACATTTTGTTTTCTTGTATATCTCATTTTCTTTGTCGAATAACTCCCGCTTTTGCTCGCCAGCCTCTGTAGTTCTTCAATCAGAATAGGCGTGACTAGGAGTGAAGTTGCTAGCCTGCCTCTCTGTTTTTGTCTTCTTTTTCAGCTGGAGGTCCTTCAAAATATGCGTTGGCAAGTAAGGGATCAAACATCAACTAGATTGTAGAAAGACATAATGTACCGTGAATTCTTTACTGCCGCACTGTTCTCTGGGGACTTCGCGCTTCGTATTCTGTCCTTGTCGCACGTAGGCTGCATTTCGCTGGAGGAATGATGACTGGCTTGTTCGATCACAGACAAGACCACAAATGTTTCACCTGCTTATTTCGTCCTGTTCCAAGCTTTCTCCGAGCTATAACACATATTCCGCACCTTTAAATAAGAAGGAGCTAACATAAAACAATTACAACAATCAAGTACAAGTAAAACAAGTGGCTTCGCCGAAATATTGGGCGACGCCGGAAAGAAGCCTTTGGCGAAGCCAAACCGGTGGTGATACCGTACATTTACAAAATGTCCCACAATTTAAAACGAGTTGGCAACAAGTACGGAGTCCCCATAGTCTTTTCGCCCCCTGCAAATTGGCCCAGATGTGCCCCAAGGTTAGCAGCGGTGCCAAAGCTACACCTGGGTATGGAAAGAAGTACTCGAAGCCCTATGTAAGGTGTGCCACGGGAGTGGTCTACGAGATCCCCCTTGCATGTGGCAAGGTGTACGTCGGCCGCCGCTGCGTTAACGCAGCGGCTGAGGAACTTAAAAGGTCGTTAGGGAACGCATCAGATTCCTCCGAAAACCTAACCGCCTTTGCCGGTCCTGCATTGATAAATCGAAATAAACTGTGAACCACGACTTGGCGAGATTAAAATTCTAGCTAGAAGAAAGATAGATTAGCTCGGGATCTGGCAGATGCCTTTTTTATCAGAGAGAGGTGGCATGTGCGTCAGCACCACTTCTATCTCCCTACAAGAAAGAGAGCATATAGATTGCTAAAGAATACGCGATAATGAGTAGGTTTTGTTCTGAGTGTGCGTGTGTTTTTTTTAGTGTTGTATTTTTTTCTCTTTTTTCCTTTATCCTTTTCGTCTTATTTTAAACAAAAACGTAGCATATGGACGGGAAGAAGAAGAGCGAAGACAGGACGGTTGCTACACTTACAACTGAAATGAATGAAATGCGACTGTAAACCACACCCCATCCCAGAGCAACAACACGCATGCGCATAACATAAAACAAGGTAAAAACAAACTGATAATCTTAAAACGTGTGGAAAAAATAAAAAAGGAGAAAAGAGAAAGAGCGATGGATAATAAAAGGTGCCAAGAAAACTCAAGTGCGTTTTAAAAACTTCAATTCCTTCTCTATCAGATATACAGATGGGGTACTAATGCACGTGCCTTCACTACATTTCGAAATTTCCTGGGCTTCCAAGATTTCCCTAGCCAATTGGGTTTTACCACGCCCTACAATCTTAGTATCATTAAGCGGGGGAAAACAACCATTGCACTTCTTGCAATGCACTGGTACGTGTTCACCAGTTTGTTGGCGAAGTGAAGAGGCATGTTCACCCAGCCTCACGTTTAGACACCAGCCCGTCTGCCCAACGTACACAGACCCACATCGGAGAGGGAACTGATAAACAATATCTGTTGCGCATGAGACGTACGGTTTTCTATGTTTTGTGCCACAACCTGGTTCTCTTTTCCTCTCTCGATCTGCTAAAGCACATAGCATTGCCAGATTGAGGGGCGTAGAAAACATGACGTCAACCCCAAATTTCGCTGCCACTCTCTTCAAGTTGTGGGAGAGCTTGTGTACATATGGCATAATCTCAAACTTCCTATTCTTTTCGTCACCTGGGGTGATATGTCGTAACAGGAACACTTGTTTCTCTTTTAGCAGTTTCTTTCTGAGAGCATCTGCAACTGCCACAAGAACATCGGCAGGGAAGCCTGCTTCCTTAAGTCTCTCGACCTTAATGTCAAAACTTTTTCCCACTCTGTGAGGGCATGACTTAAGAAGTGCTGACCTAAAACATGTAGCTGCTATGCCTCGCTTTATGAGCTTCAAATGGGAAGAGTCGTAAGGCAGAAGCGCTTTTTTGGATCGAGGTTCGTAAGCCCAGCAAATTTGCCCACCATTATTAAAATACAGGTGAATATCTAAGAACTGAATTGAATCATGAGCCGGTAGTTCAATGGAGAAGTCCAATGAATTCATGATTCCTTTGAAACGAGTTAGGATCGAGTCTGCTACTAAAACCAAGTCATCTCTAGAAGAAAGTTTGAGGACAACAAGAAAATCGTCGACATATCTAAAAATATGCACAATGTGCTCGTCACTCAACTGGGACTGAAGCAATCGTCCAAACTTAGCCAGAAAAATTTCTCAAAGCACAGGGGCGACACTTGACCCAATACAAATGCCACGTTTCTGAATGTAGAAATGCTGTCTATGGTTAACAATCGTAGAATTTAGGTACATAGACAGGAGTTCCAAAAAAGAATCAATGCTGACACCACAAGAATTCTGAAAGGACATTGTCCCGCCGCTTCAATGCACTCTCTCACCGCAATAAACAGTTCGTCGTGCGGCACCGAGTAAAAAAGTTCCTCAATGTCCACAGAAAAAGCCGAATTAGCACCGCACAAATCACCCCGCAGGATGTCAACTAACACAGCCGAGCTGGCGAGGTCACCGACAGCTTCGTCGGAGCCATTTAGAGCCACGAGGAGCTTCATTGGATTCCTGCGGCTAAACAGAAAAGTAACTTTACGCTCAAAGAAATTCGAACGCTCCCGGGGTCAGAACATGACCAGCTATCACGCAGGTTCTTTCTAGCAGCTCACGAACGAAAATGACTGAATCAACGCGGGAAAAAATAGCTTCTTTAGAACTTGCCGCACAGTTTCTCGGTTGTTGTTTTTTTCTTACTCGTTTTGCATATAGGCTTTCTTTTTTCCTTCCAATATCGGAGAGCCTCTGTCTGTATCAAATTGAAGGTCGCATTTGCTATCAGCTGGAGTTCAAAAGCTGCCACGGCGGGGGTTGTTAGGGAAATGCCAGCGTCAAGTGTTACGAAAGACATATAAAAGACCAATTTAGAATAAATTACTGTGTAAATTCTGCAACCTCTCAGTATGCAGCATTTATTGCTTCTATAAACTTCAATTCCGTATTTCCAAAGAAAAGTGCCTTTGAAAGAAATACAGCGCGTTAAAAGGGTAGAAAAGTCAACGTTCGGCATCGGTCGTTACACATTTCTTGGATGTGTCATAGCTCAAAGATGTAAGAGCTCTACATTTCCGAGCATCTGTTGTTCCCCTCCAGTGCGGTGCCTATTTGATTATTGTTACAGCTATAACACTAATTAAATAGGCACTGCACTGGAGGAGAACAATAAGGCAACCACCCCCAGAGTTACTTCTAGGCAAAAAATAATCTGTCGCTGAAACTATGGCAAATTAAGGAATGTCTTCTCCCGTTCACACCGCAACGTAACGAGGAAAATGTGACGTCATTTTTGCGACGTAAAATACATTGCATATTAAGGAGGGAAGCACGGGGGGGGGCGGCATCGAGTGTTGTTAGTGCAGTGAGGATTCGCGCACCTGAAGGCGCTACAGTTGGCGCAGCCCTGCGTGGAGGTGACGAAGCCGCCGCGGACGTGCAGGCTGCATGGCCGGTCCGGGTCGAACAACGGTGAATAAAACGGAAGCCAGTGGCCGCTGTAGTAGTTTGAGAACTCTCGGCCCTAGGTAGCAGCCATCGGACGCGAAAAAATAGAGTAAAATTGAAAGCAATATATTCAGATAAAATATCGCAAGTTGTCGTTTCCAGAAATTCAACTGCTGAGAGTGAAGCGCGAGCGAAGATCCTTACCGTGTGGTAGTCGTACCATACCCCGGCAGGGAAGCAGCCCTCCACTGACATAACACCCTGGATGACAAGAAAGAGAAAGGCATCTTTCTTCCAAAGATGAGAGAAGGACGAATGTACGGCCTGCCGACCTATTCGCAACAAAGAATTCCAGTTAAATCCAATAGACTTATTTGTTAGATTTATGGTGATCTCATAAGAATGCTTTCATTTATGCTGTTGCATTTCTTGAAAGTCACTCGCTTGAAAAGTGCGGGCCTGTGCGTTTTACTACAGAAAATTCTCACTTCGAGGGGCGGCAGCTGCTGACAGCGCGCGGATCGGCGAACGTGGGCGATGCGCCAACGCACTTCGCGCACCAGCTGCTCGTCTTTGAATTCTAACGGCTGCCAGAGGACATCGCAAGGATCTGGAGTCACAGTCCTGGTAGGTTCGGGAGCATATTAGCGTCAGGGTAATGCGTGGGCAAGAAGTGAACGTCTGGCAGTTACCGGTTCCAGAACGGGAGTCATCAAAAGAGCTTCGCCCCACATGAACTGCTAATCGATGTCGTAGGCCTCCGTATTATTGGGGAACCTGCGGGAGACATACAGGCAAAAAAATGAAGCAGAGGTAAAAATAACATTTGCAAAAGTGATCAAATAACCTTACATATTCTCAACAAAACGTGCACTGTTGGTTTCTATGGACTTCATTTCTCACACCTAATTCGCAGCCTGCGTGAGGAGGTGGTGGTGGCGGTAAACTTTCATTGTACTATGTACAGAAAGAACATTGGCTCAGACCTTAAGGGCGTGACCCTTACAAATTCAGGCGGGGGGTGTTGTCCCCAGTGCGGGACCCCCGTGACTTCCGCGGCTGCCCTATCTCCAGTCAGCGGGGCTTGTTGGGCCTCAAGGTCGTAGCAAACGAGCAGGCAGCCTCCCAGTCCTCTCGTGTATGGCGGGGTGGGGTGAAAAGGAAGGATTTGAAGAGAAAGCCCACATCATGTGGTAGGTATCCGCAAACACCTCCCCACAATGTGGACATTACTCTGAGAATGCCGAATTGAAATGTTTTAGTACTGCCGGGCACAGCACCGTGTTGCTGTAGAGAGGGAGAGGCCAGCGCTCCTCCGCCTTTTTGAGGCCTTTTCAGGGGTGGGGGGGGGGGGTGAAAATTTTGGTATGAGGGAAATCTCCCTGAATGTAATAGCCCGTTTAAGTTGCTCTTCCCGCGCTGGTCGTAGGTGAGGCGACATCCGGTTGTCACGGATCTCCTCGAATAACATTCGTACCGAAAGAATGGACTAGGCGACAGGTGTACCCACACAAACGCGCATTTAATATACACTACGTGACACACACACTAGAACACAATACTAACAAAGCTAACACAAAACACAAAGACTATAAATACACACGACCCGGGAACACTGCTACCAGCGTCTACTACTATCGTTCTACTGTTAGTGGTCGGCGTTCATGCTCACGGTTGGTTCGGTGCGGCTGCGGCGTTGTATGGATCCAGTAGCCGGCGTCGAGGCGGCGTTCGACGTGCTTGGGCTGGCGTCGCTGGCGGCGTCGCTGGCTGCGTCGTATAAGCTCCTGGTCCATGCGCCCGTGTAGGTTATGCCGGTGTTGTTGGCGTTGGGGGCACCACCCGGATGTGTGGCAACAGCGCTGGAGACACCCCTGGCCGTAGCAGATGGTAGCGCCCTCCGTTGACTCCCCAAAACGGGCTCAGGCACGGCAGGAAGTCCACGATGCGAAGCCGTAGAACGCGAGCTCACCGGAGCAGTAGCCGGCGTCGCTCTCTTCCAGCCGATGCGTCCCTGACCCGCCGGAGCCTCCGCTTCTCTGCTGTTTCCCCCCCCCCGCCTCACTCTCACTCGCCCTTTTATAGCCTTCGCATTAGTACACGTAAGCCTTAATTGTCGTCTTCTTTTTCTTCTCTTCTCCGCCAATCATCTCTCTCCACCTCACCGAATGCTTCTCCTTCATCTTCTTTATTCTTCGGTTAATCCACGTCGTCTTCTTCACACCTCTTTCCTTCATAATGTTATTTTGGACTCCTATTATATGGGACACCGGTAAGTGAGCGCGCGGGCGGGAGAATCAGCTGCCTCATTCCCCTCAATGCCTACGTGCGCTGGGGCCCATTTCATGGTACGGTGGGTTGGAAAATCCTGGTACTCGCAATGTTTTTAAATTTTGAAGGCCCTTTGTGGGATATGGCCTTGATAAATGTTCCGGCAGGCCCTCCGAGAGTCGGTGATGATGACTCGAGACTCTGGATCCGCGGAGCCAACGCGGTGGCGATGTCGTCCGCGTGCGTTATGTTTCGGGCACGGAAGGTGAGGCCCTGAACAGGATTGCCTTGGTGTATACGACACTAAGCCGCGACTGTTCTACGTGGACGCGTTGCACACTGCATGAGGAGAGCCTCAGATCAGCTGCAAACTTTCTTTTCTTGTGGGAACAAGTCACGTCCCATTTAGAAGTAAGGATATCAGGAATGAGAAGGGCAGATAACTGAACATTATGATAATAGTTTATTGTGGGTGGTACAGCGCAAAACAGACGACATAGCGCTCGTCTGTGCCGTGTTCCACAAGTATATTTTGTCTGCTTCGCGCTGTACCACCCACAATAACAGGAATGGTCAGTCGATTCAGAGGTGCTTGTGTTTGTGTCAGCGCGAATTATGAGCCCTTCCTCGATTGTTCATTGCTACTTCTGTATTATGGCTGGTAACTAATATCGTAGCTACAAGTTTCGAAGGCAGCCATTGTCAAGCTTCTCTTTGAGCAAGGCAGTGAGACTTTGTTTCGTTATTGGCATGAACATTTAGGAGCGGCTGTGCCTGGTCGTGTCGCCGGCTACATCTTGTTGCATAAGTGAACAAAACCCCACAGATACTGACACCGTAATGGACAACGTGGGATGGCTATAGACCGCTCAAAGCAGGCCGCAAATCACAATGCTACACATCAAAGATTTTGTCTGGGAGTGTTTTAGAGGAGGCTTAAAAAGCAGAGTGAACACCGAACAGGTGGCGAAAAAAATAAGGAAAGGCCAATTTACACGACCAGCAATCATTATAAAACAAGCAGTATTAGTCATAATCGTAATAAGACTGTGTCAAACAAAAAAATTAAATACGCAGTATCATGGTGCAAACACGTATGGAACGCAAAGAGTAACAAGGCTGTGCTGTAGAACAAATTGAGTTTTATATACCCTAGGGTAATGAAGTCAACCTGCTGGCAGATTCGTTGCGTTATTGGCTTTAATATGTGTCTTGAGGGGAACATGCCAGCGTTTTTGTTGCTAGTGTCTGCTACGGCAATTCAGCTCTTCTCAAAGGCGACGCACTCAACTTTCTGTAGCTCTGGAGCCACGGCTAGTCAGGAAAAGGAAGGAGACAGGCCTTCCTCATCGTGCTGTGCCACTGCGCCAAATAGTCCGCCAGTAAACGAGTAGAGGGAGGAGAGTATTTTCTGTGTAAAACACTCTTCGCCGTGCCCGCCCCTTTCTTTCCGGCCGCCTAAAACTAATCATTAATAGAGGCGAGTGGCGAGGAGGGGTTGATTCTCTTGTCCTTGTCCCGTCGTCTTCAGGACTTTATTTGCCGCGGAATGACACTTGCGCTTCGGTCCTTCTACAGCCTTCAGGAGATGGCCCACTTCCCTTTCCCGCCTGGCCTTGGCTCCAGATTCACAGTAAGTTGATCGTAAGCATCCTAAGGGTAGCGTATGGGAAGTGCCTTCACACGTAAAAGAGGGGCCTGGCCACCGTGGTGCCCTTGGTGTGGGCGTGGTGGAACAGGGTGTACAGGAAAGGCAGAAACTTGTAGTGGAGCTTCAGCGCATTGCGCGCCACGGCTTGAAGCTCCTCGCTGAATGCCGACGGGTATTGAGCCTGCGTTTAACAAATGACGAAATAAGCCGGAGTGCTACGCTTCTGCGTCCGCAGTGAAAGATCCGGTGGAGAGAAGAGCATACTATTTTTACTTGGCAAGAATAGAGAGTGAAGTGCCTCTGAAGTCATCATTCACCCGCTGCTGCGCTGCTGAAGATACTGTCATGCTGGGAAGGGGGAAGGTGGGAGTAAAATAGTGAGAGAAAGGGGTGTCGTAGTGGAGGGCTCCGGAATAGTTTCAACCACCTGGGGACGTTTATGTGCACTGACATTGCACAGCACACGGGCGCCTTACATGTTTCGCCTCCATCGAAATGCGTCGCGCGCTGTCCCAAGCAAAGCGAAATAGCCGCTGTCCTTTTCTAGTGTTGACGGAGCAGCCAGGAACACTGTCTCAAGCTATGAAGTTGATCTCCGACTGCTGCATCACATGAGCAAACACGAGCTGATTTCAAGCAGTCGGATTGGTGGTGTCATGAACAGGACACGACCTCATGAGCTGACTCTAAATTTACAAACTCTTAACCAGCCTTACGGAAGCGCGTTAGAGGTCGCTTGACCCTCGTTCTCCACTCCACAAGCACCACTTGGCTAAGCAGGCATCATTACGCTACGCACGCATCCGCCTTGGATTCTCTCTTTTGACACAAACGAACTGCAGACAGGACTGAGAAGCGCGACTTCGCCGTTCCTCTACTCCAATGGCTGCGTCACGCACCCTGCCACACGACTCGGCGCACCAACCACAGAGCAGTAGAAAAATATCCACACACACTGACTGTTGAGCAGCTGGCGCCGCGCGAACTCTTCACCCGTCCTCCGCCTTCTCTGATGAACGTCACGAACCCAGCCGACCCATCCTGAATTATTGTGACGACGCGCACGGATTTTCCTCTGAACATCCGCTCTAACGACGAAAACAAAAAAAAAGGTGTGCAATGGTGTCGAAACGCGCGCGAAACGTGCTCAGCGCTACGCTGTACTTGCGTCCTGCGCTCCCCTTTCCTCGCCGGTGCAGCTTTGTGCACGCGTCGAGTCTGGCGCGCCGCTATGCATTCGGCGGGCGCGACCAAGCACGTTCGGTCTTCCGAAAGCAGCACGCCGCAGTGGCTCAATGGTTCGGACGCTCGGCTATTGATCCGGAGTTCCCGGGTTCGAACCCGACCGCGGCGGCCGTGTTTCGATGGCGGCGATACGCAAACGGCTCCCGTGTGCTGCGCGATGTCAGTGCACGTTAAATATCCCCAGGTGGTCGAAATTATTCCGGAGGCCTTCACTACGGCACCTCTTTCTTCCTTTCTTCTTTCACTCCCTCCCTTATCCCTTCCCTTACGCCGCTGTTCGGGTGTCGATCTCCCGATATGCGAGACAGATACTGCTTCATTTCCTTTCCCCAGAAAGCAAAATGAAAATAGCGAAGAGGCGCCCGTGTGCCGTGCGAAGTCAGTGCCCGTTAAAGATCCCCAGGTGGTCGAAATTACGTATTCCGAAGACCTCCACTACCGCACCTCTTCATTTCTTCTTTCACTCCCTCCGTTATCCCTTCCCTTACGGCGCGGTCCTGGTGTCCCGCCGAGATGTGAGACAGACACTGCTCCATTTCCTTTCCCCAAAAACCAATTTTGAAGTTTCAAAGTAGCGAAGGTGGCTGTAAATTCCAATAGTGCCAAATCCATGAGGTAGATGCCGCTTCTTGTTTCACAGAAGGGATGTTTCCGGAAAGGAAACATGCGCGGATGTTTGGATTTGGTCTTCTCCATGTTTGCTGAGCACACCAATGTAAACACTTGAAGCTCCCGTAACTAACGGCCTGAAGTCAAACTCTGAGGCAGTGTTGGAGGATATTTTTTAATTTACAATTTCTGCATGCAGCGCGATCGTGGTGAGTCGTACAAACAACAACAACATGAGCCAGCTTTACGAGTATACTGCAGTAGCTGCCAAACGTGCAGCTGAAAGAATCCTTCTATACAGCTGTGAAAAAATGGCAAATGTTGTTTTGCTTTCTCTCCCCAACTGCAACGAACGCTGTCAGATGTTATATAAAAGTATATGTCACTGAAAAGGCATAGAAAACAGCACGCATATCAGTATGAGGGGAAAGAGGGCTTTCTTGAGAGTAGTGGGGCTGACAAGAGTGTCAAGCCTGAGGTCAGTTGTAAATGTGCAGAGCGGAGCAAACTTTTCTTCTCATAGTTTAAATATTTAGAAACTCAAGCTAGTGTGTCCTAAAAAAAAGATACAATGAAATATACCAACGCTGCTTTCACTGACGTTGTAGTTTCGTACTAGAGGGTAGAATACACTCAACTGCATCCACCGCAAGCAGAGCTCTTCATGGACATCGTTGTAGAACCCGCGGATGTCGACGCCTACCTCGTGGAAAAGGCGCTTCGGCTTATTACGCAGTCGTCACGGTGCAAGAAACTTGAGATAAGATTTAATTAGTCCCGCGGGAAAGAACAGTCAACAGATCTATAAATGCACTCCGCTACTCACTGACTGATCCCCCATCATCGTCTTCACTGTGCGCCCAGAGAGGTATGTCGATGGCTGTAATTGTGGGAAACGAATGTATTTGATTCCACTAAACATCGCAGCACGCATTTCTTGAGGGGGGTGTGAAATTCAATAACTCCGTTTCGCATATATAGTATTCTTTTTTGGACGCATGCGCAAACAAGAGTATATGTATAGGCAGGATTTTTGCCGCTGGCTATTTCCTGGGGCGATTTCACACTTGATACGCAGGATTTTCAAATCCCTATCAGAACAACCTGCTGATCTCGGCGTATTCTCATGGCTACCGTACCATATAGCCGTAGTATAAGGCTAAGCATTGCGCGAAATCAAGATCCAGTCCTCCAAACAAGGGTAGATTGTTGCTGAAACTTCGTGATGTGGTCGAAATGAGATTGAAATGAAAGCATGATTCTTCATTTGTTTGTGTTTTCTTTAAGCACAAAAACGAAGCGTCCGAACGAGGTCGAATCCGTCGTAAAGCGAGTAGCTTTCAATTCTACGCGCGCCACCATGCTTTCGCCGGCTCAAACGAACAGCCAGGAAAGGGCAACACTTGTGGCCTGTGAGACTGACGGCACTTCGTTCTAACTTCGCTCGCAAAATAAATGTACCTCGTGGTAAAATGTATTAGGAGGGGCACTTGGAGGAATTGGTTGCAATGCCTCTTAGCTAGAACGGAGCAGATTATTTGGTTTTTTAGGTTTTTGTGGGGCTTTACATCCCAAAGCGACTCAGGCCAAGAGGGACGCCGTAGTGAGGGGCTCCGGAAATCTCGACCACTTGGGGTTATTTAACGTTTACTGACATCGCACAACACACGGGCCTCTAGAATTTCGCCTCCATCGAAATTCGACTGCTGCGGCCGGTATCGAACCTGCGTCTTTCGGGTCAGCAACCGACGCCATAATGTGTTGAGCCACCGTGGCGGCTCAACAGAGCAGATGGTGTGGGACCACATGCAGTATATATATATATATATATATATATATATATATATATATATATATATATATATATATATATATATATATATATATATATATATATATATATATATATATATATATATATATATATATACACTGGTACTTGGAGCAAGCGGCAAGCGTCGGCTCACAGCTCAGGAGTTTACCCAAGGGTCCAGGGGGTTGTTGTCCGAGCGTAATTATGAGTAGTAGAATGACGATGAGGCTAGGTCATCTTAAAACCGAATTTTCGGGTAGCAAAGAAAAGAACGATGGCGCGGAAATCCTGACACTCGAAGAGCCACTCGTGATCGATACAGCTGGCACAGTTTCAGTTTCGAGTTGGTGGCGAACGATGTCTCTTCTCATCGGTGGCAGGTGATGTTTATCGCGCGTCACTTACCTTCAGACATGCTTTTGACCGAACTCCATAGCACAGCTACGTTTCAGCTGCCGCGAGAGAAACGACTGACGAGAAAGACGAATATGCTGCAGCGCGCGTGACAATTAAGCGCTGTTAGAAGTCAACTGCACCAAGCATCACGAATAAAAGCCCATCACGAATTAAGCTCATAAGCCCATAAAAGGAATAATTTGCTACGCTACGAAACAGTACATGATGCACTCTGTCGAAAGAGAAGTACTATACTTTTTGGAGGCACTAATATGTGAACTAGCAGAACAGCGTCAGCACCTCACCAGATAGCCTCGCCCTCACTCGGATACGGTTCGGTCTAAACATAATTCGGTCAAATTCACTGCAAAGTCGGTTGCCTGGTGAAGGTTTCACCTATTCTATCTTAAATTTATCACCCATTGATGATATAACTTGCGCTTAGAGCGCGACGACGTGCATCACAACAAACAGCAGAGTTGGTGACGCTAGAGCAACGGGACGACACAGAGCTGAGCAGACGAGGCTCCGTGCCTGCTATGTGCAGCGACGTCCGGTAGTCTGCTAGTGTCGTCCCATTGCGCTGCATTTGACCCTTATTTTTTAAAAGTCTTTCCCCAAGACTTTGCAGGTCTCCTCATGCAGATGACCGCGCAACAGGTAGGCATTGTCGTGGAAAGAGACGAGAACGGCAAAAAGACGAAATGCTAAGTGGAAAACAGAAACTGAAACTGAAAACCCGTGCTGAGGCTCGATTTTATGCACTGCCAAAAGCTGACTTCCGGGACAAGGTCGCTTACTTCCGGTGTCTTCGGGCGCCCGATGCGCCATCCAGACCCCTAGTGGACATCAGTGATGTGGTGTTTTAAGGAGACCATGAAACATCGTGAACCGTACAGCGCGATCAGAGACGCATACAAAGGGCGAAGAAATGCTAGATAATACAGAGCGATTTGGGCTTTATTTCCATATCATGTATGAATAAATCAATGAGCTTTATTCATGGCACGTTTATTGAGAAAGGGAGGCTCGAGACAGTTTGTTAGGGAATTGGGTTGTTGAGAAACGGAAAAGTAAGGACCTATTGATACACGGCGGGACGTCTTGGGTGGTCGAGCCATATGCTCTACACAGCTTTGTAGAGGCCACTTAGCATATTTGCCAACATCTTCCCAGATGCCGTTAGCTGCACGAAATTCCTCGCCATCAGTGGGGAAACTATGCTTGACGATGAGGTTGTTCCGTCCCTTGTGGAAGTCTGAGCAATGCCAAACTACGAGCCCTTCATGACAACGCCTACATTGCCCTCGATCATGATGCCAACGTGGGCCGCGGTAATTAAGCCATTTAGGGGTGATGTTTGGCGTGTATAAGCGGAGCCGGTGATGATCTTATTGATGAAGATCTGCTCAGGCCATGTGGGAGCAGTTAACGTAGCAAAGTAACAAGTCGGAATGAGATACTCCCCCGAGCCGCGTTGTGAGCTGACTGGTTCCCGTCATCATCACCCAAGTGTCAAGGCACCCATGCAATGGCAAGATTCTCTGCGGCATATGAAAGGACATCATATATAATAAAAAAAAACCGATGCCACTAAAGGATATAACACGCATGCTGAGAACAAACAAAAAGCATGCTTGGGAAAATAAGAATGATTACACTTACTCTGACAGCTAACAGCGACTGCTCCTTGTGCAACAATGCAATGGAAGGTGTACTGACGCACTCATTTTCCAGCCTTGTAATTTTAGTTTCGATTATTTGCATTGATTACACAGTTTTTCTTTAGGCATATCTACAGTGGATGCAGAGGTGACCAGTCTGTCCTGGATATTGCCTACCGCAGCACACCGGAATAGAATAAAAACAGCGTGATCACAAGCGACGAAGCGCACAAACCAGGTTATATTCAGTGGATATTCATATAATATCCTCCACAAGATATCAGATCTCCATATGGCATTCACGAAAGTTCATATGTCCACACAATCTTCACTTTGACGATAATGGACGTCCATATAACATTCATATCGTGTCCACATATGACGATTCCTAAACATTCAGAGGACGTTCACCAGATATTCAGCCAATCTATTTTCAGGCTGGGGGTGGGCTGTTGTTTATGCGCTGTACAGCTCACAACAAAACAAATATGATGCAAAATACAGAACAGAGACAGGGCAATAACCAACAAAAGCTCATTACACAGGAAACTTCCATATGCTACCTTTGTACATGATCTGGGAATGACATTTCAAACAACAGATGCATAGCGAGAAAATTACACATTTCTCTGATCAATACGATAGCATAAACATATGTAATTAAAGTGCAACTTTCCTGGTATGCATGTTACCTAAAATGTCATTTCCAGTTCGTGCAAGAAAGAGGATTCATGTGTAATGAAGTCATTACTAGTGCTCTGTGCGCGGCTTTGGGATCTTTCATCATACTCATTCTGTTCTTGTAAGCTGTACAGCGCATAAAATAAAAAAGTATAATCGATGACCTCCAGTTCTTGTTTTTTTTCAGAATATTTCACCTCGTGGCAATACATGAGCGGAATATGCACATACACAGGCTTCAAGTATGGAAGAACATCAAGAATACAACCACTTATGTTTTGTCCTCAGCCATGTTTTATTTCCCGGTAGCCATAATTATCAGCGTCTGGCGCTGTCCAATTCTTTTATTGCAGGTCCTCAGAGGCATGTGAATATAACAGTGCACTATGTTGAACAGCAGTGATGACACAAAAGGAAATATGGACAAAAAAACGGGTGCACAAGAATACCCAAAGGTAATGTTTCGCCCAACTAGCTTAGTGTCTTACAGTACGTAATAAGGGCAACAAGCAATAGAAGCCAAGTACACAAATATGCATCCACCGTAACCTTTACTAGCCTTATTAGAGTTGAAGATTTAAGCACCTGTAATGTCTAACAGCAGCACAAGTTTATTAGTTTACTCTAAGTCAGCTGAAAAAAGTAATGGAAGAAATTTGGACTGGTGACAAAATAGATATGGCACAAGAGGAAAGAAAACAGACTGCTATCCAAGAACACAAATATTCGTTAAGTATGGGACAGTTCGAATAAAAGAACATCCTGAGATACCAAAGCAGACTAAATCCAGACAGAGGTTTTAGAGTACAAAAATCAAATGCAATAGCCTGAATGCTTAACATGAAAAGAAAAGGCCAAGCCACAGCAAACTGAAACACAAGGACAACAATCGAGAATTTAAAGCGCACATATAAACTGCACATTTTTGCAAAGAGACTAAAAGAAGTTGGCATGTGCAGTGCAATAGAGACTAATGTCAATTGTGACTACAGTCGGATAAAACTCAAGAATGAAGTGGCAGATGCCCCTCAAAGCACGCCCTCCTTCCAATGGCATCAATAGATTCTCATGACATGGTGGTTAATCCCCTTGCACCAGCTAGCGCGACATCGCAGATGAAAAGGGATTAACCACTGTGTCATAAAAATTGATCCACTCTATTGGCTAGAGGGCCTCCTTTGAGAGGCATCTGTCGCTTCATTCTTGAGTTGTATCCGACAACACTGCAGCGGGACAGTGATGCCAATTACAGCATATGTTTTCAGCAGGAATAAGCATGCATATATTCCCATATTTGATGAGGTATGCTGACTTCGTGAGGGTGGTTGGTGCATGCAGATATGAAGCAGTAAGTGTGACCAAGTGCAGTCAGAGCCAGTAGCGGTCTTACGAAAAAGACAGAAAAGACACCTTTTGGAAAAGGGTCGTGAGGGGGGCGGGATATTTGAAAATATACAGCGCGGAAAACGGAAACTTTAGGGTAGAAAACACAGGACAAGTGCTTGTCCTGTGTTTTCTACCCTAAAGTCCCCGTTTTCCGCGCTGTATATTTTCAAATATGTATCACCAACTCGCCCGCCATGCTATCGTATTGAGCGGGATATGTTTTTTTTCATATCTATGGCGTGTGCAGTATGCTAAGCAAGCAGAATGAAATGCATTGAGCAAGTGTGCACATTCTTGAGGGCAAGATCAGCCAGTGGCCACATAGGACAAGGATGTTATAGATTAAGCCAGACATAAGTAGGATACAAATGCTTTTTCAGTTCCATTGCAAAAATTGTGTTCTAAATGCATCTGCATGCAACTAGACTTTTGATGTTATGTAGTCAATATTTCTTGGACTTCCATGAATTTTTGTTAAAAGTTGTAATATACATGCCAAAGTATTTATATGCTAGAAGGAAGTCAAGCCAACTATTTTTATAAAATAATAGGGACAGGGTGACTGGTTGTGAGAAAAGCTCAAAAATTTTTAACAAAAAGTAAAGCTCTACATTCTAGGGAAAGCATTACACAGTGTTATTGAATTCAGTCCGAAGCGATGCAATGTCACAACCATCAGTTATTTTGCAGTAGATGACACAATCAGCAGCAAAAGATAATAGAACTAGAAACAACACTAAATGAACTCCTAATACTGGCCACAAAGAACATGCTAGGACACATCCTTGAGGCATGTCCGAAAAGATGGGAACGCCATGAGAGTTGGTTGCATTGCAGGCACACATGCATAATTAGGAAGAAAGTCAGTGATCCTGTAGAAAACCAAGCAGCCAATGTTGAGGCGCCTTAGTTTTATTGTAAAAACCAGGAGCTCAACATTGCGAAATGCCTTGGAGACATCTAAAAACAAAGCTATTTCCAATCCGAGAAGATGGAAGTGTATGTTAATCATTGCTGAACATTAGAAATTGAGTTCCATGAAAGCATTTGCGGAATAAAAGTTGGGACAAGTGGGAAAACAGGTTTAATTCAATTGAGATCAAGAGGCAAGTGAAACGCGATTGCTTGAATTTTGTTATGTGTTATGTGAGGAAGAAAGATGTTGCAGTAGTTAGTGATTAGCCTGTGTTTAATGAAGAACTATAAAATGTTTAGGGAAGCTATTTGCTTTCCACAGTTCATGACTATAATTACAGTCGAGCCCACTCATAACGGCCGCAGGTATAATGAACGCTTGCTTAAATACGAACGAGTGCAGTGCTAATGTCAAAATATGCATTAGGGCAATGGCAATTTGTCTCAGATACAACAAACAACTTTGGCCGCATCGCTCGGTTATAGTGAACTAGGGGGCTCCATAAACTCTTCCCGCGAAGTTCAATAGGTCGCACTTAATTCCAGCAAGCCCGCAGATCAAAGAGGGTCTCTCAGCCCTTGACACTGCCTCGGGAAGAGCACATCGGCCCATAAAAAGCAATAAAAATGCGGCACTGGAACGGCAAATGTAACTGCCAGCCGAGCGCCGACAGCCTACAAGGACAACCATTGCCTGCGTGTTCGCCGGCTGGGCAAAGCATGGTCCCTAGTGCAAGAGGAAGCGCGGTGGGCGCAAGACTGAGTGAGTGAGTGAAAAAAAACCTTTATTGTCCAACAGAATGAGACCACCTCATCCACACCTCCCCTGTCCCATACCCTCAGTTGAAGGAGGAGGATCAGGAGAGATCCGGCCGCATGGGGTAGTCGCGTCAGATGCTGGCCAGGATCTCTTGTATCCCGGCGGCCTCTTCAGCCAGTCGGACGGCTGTGAGCTGGAGCTCAGGGTCCGTGATCCGGAGCAAGGTCTCCCAGGCGTCTCTACTATTAATGTTCTTTGCCCTGCCTGGCGATTGGCTACACTCCCATATTATGTGGTCGAGGGTCCCTCTCGCCCCGCACTTCTTGCATTTATCGTCCTCTATTTCTTGAATGATATGTTTGCTTAGAATTGGGTGTGGGTAGACATCTGTTTGTAGACGCCTCCACGCCACCGCCTGTTGATTGTTGAGTGCCTTGCTAGGTGGGGGAAAGTACCTGCGATGTTGTCTATAATATTCTGTAACTTCCTGACAGGAGATTAGTCTCCCTTCTCTCCCGTGATCTGCGAACGGTGGCCCGTCTGGCGCAAGACTGAAGAATCGTTGCAAGCAAAGCTACTGCCCATGTCTGCTGCGAAGCAATTAACAGCACCGATTTGAGAAGTTTTAATGCCTTGCTGGCCATGCTTGTCATGTGGTATACGTCAAACGCCCGCACGCCCAGTCGGCTGCATCTCTTGTGCTGCTACCACGTGTGGGCAGCGTCAGACAGCCAACAATGCAGCTGATCATTCTGTGCCACCAGCGTTGTGCTACTCCCGTTGCTGCAGGGACCTGGGAACGATAGACGAAGCTCTTGAAAATACTTGTGATCGATCAGATGCATGTAGATTTGTCGCAACACGTTATAATGCATAGTAGGCCTGATGTCTCCTCGGATGACTACATGCCTACTGACCACAGCACTGCAGAGCCGCGTGCTCCGACGAAGCCTTTGAACACCTAGTACGAGCACTCTTTAAAGTTGACTATATGCGGCAAGTCTCGGTGAGGAGATACCCACCCTGGAGAGCTCGGAAAAAGCCGCTGAAGGGTTTGCTTTGAACACGTAGACGTGCATAGCGCATGTTTAGGAAATAAATACTACTTTTGGCGGAATAAATATTTCTGGCTGTTATACGGAGAGTCAACTTACTACGAACATCAGGTTTAACGAACAGAATCCGCATGGCCGTCGTGTTCGTCATAAGTGGGCTCACCTGTACCTAAAAATGAAATACAAAAATAGTTTCATACCAGCAGTTTGTCTTGATGGAGCAGAATGCAGCTAGTGAGTGACAAGATGCATGAGTCTGTTGCTTCTCTGAACATGATTTCTAAAATACCTGAAAAGGAACAGGACAGAAGAATGATCACGCCCAGTTGCATTATACGAGGCTTTTTTTGGAGTGTGGTGTGCCGACTGTGGTGCGTCGACAGCGGTGCGCTACATGCGCCAGCCCAGCATTGCGCGTGTGCACGTGCAAATGGTGTTTGAGAGGCGACGACGACGAAGAGTATGGCGAGCACGAGGAGCGGAGAGATGACGTGTCAGAAAACCCGAGGTGTGAAGGGAGGTAGCGAAGCGGATGTCGTGCTATTCAAGCGTGGAGGTGGCAGCCGTTGGACGTTGGGTCTGTGCTGCCTGAGACCTCCCTTGGATCACCGACGCAAGCCTCCTGCGTCCCTTTCAGGTTCGGAGGTGGCAGCCGATGGATTGAGGGTTCGTGCTGCCGAGAGGCTCCCTTGGATAGCCTGTATTAAGCTTACGGCGTTTCGGGACGCTGTCGACAGGCCCTAGCTACGCTTCTTCTTCTTCTGCTGCTGCTGCTAACTTCTTCGGGTGGCTGATGGGAGTCCACCGGCATCTTCCTGTGGTCCTCTCCATTCCTACTATCGTGCACCTGGCTCTCTTGCGCAGCTTCGATCCTTCAACGCAATGCCAGCGACGCACCTCAGTTCAACCCGCATCCGTCCTGTCTGCAAGGCATCCCCGCTTCACCTGGTACACTCGATATGGTGAACTCTTTCCTTTAACCTGTAGTGTTTTACGCGTGTTGAGTGTGTGTTTTTCTTGGCGTTTTCATTTATTATTGGCTCTTTTCCTTTAAATTACAAATACGGCTTCGTTTTGTTTTGTCTGATGTTTGTTGCCTTATTCGAACTTGCACACGATAGCGTTCCCCCTCTGCAATCGAGGACGCGTTAGCAATTCGCGACAGCGGTAGGCGATGCCCACTGTCTCAAATCAAATGTCAAGGTACCCAGTGGTCATAGTCACATGATCACGTGGCCAGACTACCATATAAATGGACCATATATTACCACGCATTGAAGTTCGGTTTGACCTTGTGAGGCACTGAAGGTTATTGTCGATGTGGTGCCCATTGCCTTAAATCAAATGTCAAGGTCAGGTACGTACCCAAAAGTCATAGTCATATGATCACGTGGTCGTACTAACACAGCTTGGGCTTACCACAACACAGTTAAGTTCGGTTCGACCTTGTGATGCATTGAAGGTTTTTGTCTCATCCACATTGAAATCGGAAGTTGCACCCCGAGGAGCAGAGCTTTCGCTCTGAAGAAACACCGAAAGGAATCACGAAAAAATAGCGGCCGCCGTGGCAGCGCTGGCGCTAACGGAGCGGCTAATGAGGATGCACATGACTGTTAGGCTGTCCGTCAAGAAAGTTACAATTATAGTTCTGAAATTGCGGCGTTTGTGGCTGTTGGTCTCACTTGGAGTTTCTTCAAATATTCCTACTGTACATGCATTTTCATGCATGAAATAAAATGAAAGCGTGTAATAGCCAGCTGCTTAAAAAGTTCCTGAAGACATACAGGACTGTGAAAGCAGGAATCAAAAATCAAAAGGCAACCTAATTTCAGCGTGTTCACAAATATGTATGCCTTCAAAAAAAATCTGGTTCTGGTAAGTTAACACATTCCCAAAATTGACAATGTGCTGAAAGAAAAACATCCATGCATGAATATCCACTAGCTTATATCTGAATCCAATAGTCCCCTCAAGATGCAGAGGATATCACATAGACATTGGAAGTTAGGACCATTTGTGGACATCCTCTGTACATTCACTGTTTACTGTTGTTGGTTCTTCGTGATGCACTTCGCCTTTCTTGCCATTTCTTTGCTTCTGGCCCAGCATAAGCTAGCCAGAAAATCAAGCGCTGAGAAAGAGGAGGATAAACTAATAACAAAGGTAAAAACCTTCCAGTGCCGATCGAGAACACGAAATCAACACCTAAGAGGCCTCGGTCTCAATCTCATAGACGATCTCGATGATGCACTCTCAAGTTGATACCTGGCGATTCAGGATTTACCAGTAATGAACTGGTTTATCAAGTTTTCCGCAATTTTCTGAAACCACGTTCCAGTAATCCCCTGGGTCAGCCCACTGACTATATAGTGACGAGGAATCTGTCCCTAAGCACACCTCGAAGCGCTACTACATGCAGCTTTGGGATTACCTGTATTCTGCCACCGCATCCCCCCCCCCCCCAAGTTTCCCAATTTTGCATCCTTTGCAAGGTCTAAGTCAATGTCCTCACCACCCTGGCGAGTCTAAATCTACGATTTAATCTTGATCCCTCTTGCTCCAACTGTATATCTGGGTGTGTAAATCAGGAACACTGTCTTTTTATCTGTCCCATTGCTATTCAGTCTGCCCATTCCTCCAACCTCCCACCTTATCTTGGTGCGCCAGGCTTGACTCTTCCGCACTGGAGCAAGTGGCCTCATTCCGTCAAGCCGATGACCTGCTGGGAGCTTACTTTGCTGCCTAAATAAAGCAATATTATTACTACTAGCATTTCATCTCACAAATTCTTTGCAGTGGAGTGAAACCTGATACAAGTCTGAACGACAATGTGTCATGCTCATTGCTTCCACTGCACTGCAAACAACTTACGACACAAAGTATAGAGTAAATGCTCAAAAACATTTGTTATACACACTGAACACATTAACTGGCAACCTTCAAAACCATTTCATAGTCCCTTCAATGTGCACTGAAGGGTTCCTACACAACAGCTGTACTCACCCAATGGTGTCCAGTAGATCCGGGCACTGTGCCCAGTACCATCAGCGCATAAATATGAGATGCATCTGCTTAGTTTGCAGACAGCTAGACAAAAGAGCGTGAAAGGCAAGGTCACACCAAGGAAGACCTCTCTGAAAGAACTATGATGGCTGGAACTGCAGAAGAACAAAGTTGTTTCTCCATCCTGCATGCTTGATAAAAAGTGCCACGAGCAGACACCCACTAGCCAACAGCCTTTTATTACTGATTTTGCATTCAGACTTTAGTCTTAGGAAACCCCGACACCTAGTTATCTTCATGTAAAACAGCACCTAACACTGCGGTCCAAGAAGTATGCAATACTGAGCTCAAGAAGTAAGACTGACCTTTGCTCCTTCTATACATGCTCCAATAAATATTTTATCTTGCATTTGGTGCAACTTGTTCTAATAATAGTGAAATATCAGCTGCATCAAAACAAATTCAATAATCAGGTTTCATTTTTCTAGCCAGTATTATGAAAGAAATGAAATTTTAAACTACATTTTCACCAGTTGTAGTTTGCTTTTAGCTTCAGGACACCACCATCTGTTACCGGACAGATGCAAAGGTTGGTACATGCAGGGACCCTCTAAATGCCACCCCATTGAAAAGAATGCAATGCAAGGGCAATTTGCTGGTGAACAGTTGGAATTAGCACGAAGCATCGCATAAAATGTTAAGCTTATCTTTTAACTATGCATCATAACGACTTCAAGCAGTCAGGCATCAACATAACAATTGTAAACCATTTGATTGCAGACACTGCACACCAAACAACAGCTATGTCTGCCCACACCACAAAAAAAAAATTAACTTCTGTCATCAAAATAAAAGCACGTAATCAATCATTGAAATGGCACTGCGGGGCCACAGGGCCTCTACGACAGTCATCGTTTTCACCTCACTAAAGCTTGCCTTTTAATGGACCAATGCAGCGGCATGATGCACATATTCCTACCAGCAAACCACTACTGTCCACCACGATCATGCACAGAAATGTGCCAAACATTCACGTCAACACATATATCCTCTGTGTAACAAGCATAATTTATTTCATGTGACTTGTCAATCCTAGGCACACTACACAGTCCTTGCTTAATTTCAACACACAATGTGACTGATAAAACAATGCTTCATAAAATAACACAATGATACGTTGAATGTGATGAACACTCATATGTGCGACTTAGCAAAATCTGAAAATATGCAAAAAAGCTGTACCATTTCCTGCAAGGAGTACACATGCGAACCTTTCATCTGACAACACATCAGAGGCTGCAGAAGCTGCATATCTTTTGTAAAACAACACAATAAAGTGGCCTCAACAGTGTGACAAATACTGCCCCAATTTTATATACAATTCAGTCAGCAAAAATAGAAACACTAAGATATGGAGAGATTTGCCTTTTTGAGTATATAATTTTAATCTAATGCAACCATAAGGCATTTGCTAGTTTGGGCATTTAAAAAGAAATATAAAAGCATTGTCACCCTGCCACCATTAGACAACTGTTATTTGAGGCATCCCTAAAATGACAGAAAAATAATAAGCCCTGGCCAACACCACTTACACAGAACAGCTTAAAACCAATAATAAATATAAATTAATCTATTCCAAGGAAGAACAATGGGTATTTGATGAAAAACAAATTAAAGTGGAGCAAGGAGGAAGCATTCAGTCTTAGCAGTGTGCAAATATTCGAACTTTCGGATAGTCTGCGTCTATGTTGCTATTCGATTCGCATTGGACTCGCTATTCGAAGTAGCCGAGCTTTTCGAACAGTTGAAAAATTAAGAAAAACAATTACATCATTTTCCTATTCAATTGAACACAAGGCAACGCACTGTGGCATTTTCCAATGGCGCTCACTTTGGTTAAAAATCTACATGACCTCTCATAGTAACAATGAACTTGCTCATTCTTCGTGTTGACTGTCATTATACCCTAACCTTGTTATACCCAGTGGCACGGGCGGGGACACTTTTTTCTTAAATTTTCTTCATAGTCCCAAAATAATTTTGTCATTACACCCTGTAGTGCAAGGTGCTACAGGTGTATATGTGCCACTATTTATCTTATCAGCCTGACTGCACCAGTCAATATGAACGAGTTAATGGCCATCGCGAGTTGCTGCAGACTTCGCATAGCTCCTCATTGCCTGCGGACCAGAAACAAAGCGCAGCACGATAACAGCAATGTCATTCAGTCGAGTGCCGCACCGATTAAGTGTGAATACATATGCAATGGCAATAGTGAATGGCAACATGTGCCATTGTTGCTTTTCACCCCATCGCACCCTAGACATTACATAAGGTTTTCACGGTGACCACTCCTATTTGCTAAACAGTTTGTCTGTTAGAACTGAGAGTTCAGGCCGGATTAAAGAAAGTGGATAGCAGAAATAAAAACTGCAAGAGGCCATTGAACTGGCCCGTAAATGTATCGAGACTGGCAGAGACCTCCACGTAATGCTGTGTGGTGTTGGCAGCACATTCAGTGCACCTTCACATTCACACTCCATGTGCTTGCATCACGGCAACAGTGTGGTCAAATCATTTCCGTGAGGCAACTGAAACTTGCCCTTAAACCTTACAAGGTTTAATTTGAAATATTTTAAAGTTAAAATGTAAAAAACATTTGTGGACAACAAAAAAAGACGACAATGTTAGCACGCCCAACTACGTCACTGCCTTATCCTCTTTCAGTGAGCGAACTCTGTTCAAAAAAGGTATCCAGTGTACCAATTTCTTTTGACATGAACAATGGGCTTCATTTGTCAATGCATAACCGACTCCAACTAGAGTTTTCATGCAAAACACAGCTTTTTTTCACCCTCTCAAACAGATCCTGCTTGTTGCTCTAATGAAAAAGCACACTGAATGATCTGACCGCCAGTCAAGTAAACCATTTAAGCCTGTATATAGCTTATTTTGTTGAAAAGTAAATGCCAAAGGTAGCGACAAGATAAGCCGAGCTCTGTTCATGTTCAAAAGGGTAAAACTACTGCCGAAATATCCACTGTGCTAATTCTTGTAAAAACACGATAGCACTGACAGGCTCACCATGGAGCTTTGCAGTACAATGAAACCAAAATGTGACACCTAAGTGCACAACAACTCTTCAAAATGCAATAGTAATGTTTCATGGTGCATGCTTTTTGTGGTCGCTGCGGAAGAATGTAAAAATAGCGTGTGTAGGACGCTGCTCGCAATCTCCCATTTACCGTATATGTCTGATTAACGGTTGACTGTTTTTTTTTTTTAAAGTTGACCTATACGCAGTCAAAAGTAGTTTCGACTGAGCTGCGGTCAGTATGACGCGCGCATGCGTCATTCCATAACAGCTGTCAGACATGGCATGAAAGGGTCTGCTTGAAAAACAGCTTATATTGAGATAC
This sequence comes from Amblyomma americanum, assembly GCF_052857255.1. NCBI lineage: Eukaryota > Metazoa > Arthropoda > Arachnida > Ixodida > Ixodidae > Amblyomma > Amblyomma americanum. The sequence goes on along the minus strand of NC_135497.1, from coordinate 79,615,885 downwards.
GCCCTAAAGTTTTGTTGACAAACAGTGGGTGTTAACTCTTTCATGCACCATTTTTTGTTTAAATTGAAAAATATTTTCTGCCTAAACAGTATATCCAGGCCTCAAAAAAGCAACTAGCTTTCCAGTGTAAAATACCAGCGGTTTATTTTTTACAAGGAGACAGAAAATTTCATTCCAAGTGTCAGAATGACTGGAAACAGTAACATCGAAATTCCAGTATTTGTCAAACAGCCGAGAGGCCGTGGAATAATTTTCCGTTTAGAATATGCTCTTTTGCTCGAAACTGAGGGAAAAGAAAGATGGTATTACAGGTGGCAAAATCTGCCTGCCTATACTCCGTTTCATAAGTCAGGTACAACGCTGTGAAAGGTACAGAAGTAGTCATACGGGAAAATAAAGGGAGACGTGTTACTCCGTGCTTGTTCTGTGCCTGAGTGGTTTACGGCACGAGAAAGCGACAGCGTGTTGTCAGCAATAACAGTGCACTTAATCAAGATCATGACAAATGTGTCATGTGGTAAGCCTACAGGGAAAGCATTTACTATGTTTTGCTCACCACAAATCACGCACTACTTTTTTGTTGCTTTGTTGCAGATGCAGGCAGCACAAAGAAGAGCGCTAGCTTTGACAGCATTGCACATGTTTGAAACGAAGTATTAAAATGGTGGTGGCTGTGCTACCAAGCTGACTGCTTTGAGAAATATTTACTGCGTTTGCTAGCGAGCCCAAAAAGGGCTCGCTAGCAAGCGCAGCAAATTTTTTTTTTTTTAGCAACGTAACTGCGAAAGAAAGGATGCCAAGTTTACTCGAAAGAAATCACTGCTAGGTGCAGCACAGCTGACAAATGGCTGCATGTGTGTGCAAAGCGCCTTAAACGGTTAAAAGAAAAAACTGGTAATACTGTGGAGGCTAGCAACATTGCTAAGGCAAACTAAACCCCGTGAGCAGTCGCATGCTCTTGGGAGTGTTTTCGCGTGTTTTGGCATGCCTTTTCACCCTTTCTGAATTTCACTTCACAGAGGTGACAGTCTGAAGTGACAGTCTCTAACAGTGATTTGCGTCACTACTCAACGGACACCAAGATGCTGCCACAACTTTGGCCAGTCATTCTCTATGCAGAGTCAAAAAATGTCGCAGCAAGGCGGAACACTGGTGTGTCAGAAAAATGCGTGAAGGGATGGAGAAAACAAACCAAAATCTTTGCATGCGCTGCTGTACATCGTTCCTTTTGCGGACTGAAGTCCAGATGATACCCTGTCATTAAGGAGGCGATTTGAGATTGGATTTACGATCAAAGAAGCGAGAGCCTGAGTGTATTCTATGCTGCGACAACACTGAAGCGAAGGCATGCACTGTCACAGAGGATATGTGCATCCCGCGTACATAGTTTGAAGTGTCCAAAAAAATGGGTCAAGAACTTCATGAAGTGAAACGCCCGAGCATAAGGCGACGCATGACCATCCTGCTTGGTCAAATCAACACCTACCAGACTCCAATCTGGTTTGACATGCCTATTGACAAGGCAGTGGCCGTAAAAAGGCAACGCCAGGTTCACCTGCTGACAATGGGCAACATGCACAACTGTTTTGCAGTCATGTTGTGCTGTACGGCAGATAAGCACACGCTACCACCCTTTCTTCTGTTCAAAAGGAAAACGATCCCAACCAGGCAAAAGTTTATGCCTAAATTTATCATGCAGGTGAATGAAAAGTTTTCTTCTTAATGACAAAACTGTTCTTGAGTGGTTTCGTCACATGTGGTGCAGGAATCCGGGTAAATTTCTAGAGCCCCGTAGTATGCTCATCCTGGACTTCTACCGCAGCCACATCACCGACCGTGTGAAAAAAAGTGCTAGCGGACACTGGATGCAACTTGGTCACCATGCTGGACGGACTGACACCTATTCTTCAGCCGCTAGACATGGCACTGAACAAGCCATTTAAAGATTGCATCTCTAGCTGGAAAACACAAGACACTGACAGGGTGGCTGAAAAGCACTTCTATGAGCAAGTGGTGCAATGGGTCAATGATGCCTGGTATGGGATGCCAGCCAACATGGTCTGTGCGGTGTTTTCTACATGTGGCATCACAGCACTGCTTCCAATGACCAGCAACAGCAGAGGCTGACAAAATGGTGACAACCGTGACTTGACTGCGTCCTTGCCACAAGTGAAGACGAATCACAAGAGATGTCTCGTGGAGAAATAAATGTTTCTTTGCACAACTGTCTTTGAAAACCTTACTGGCAAGCTAGGGCCACAGGGTGAGGCAGTGCCTACATATGTTCGGAGTCAAACTTCCTGCCCAGAGGGGGTTGCGAGTTGAAGGAGTCGACTTATAATCTGCAGTATACGGTAAGGTGCACGAGTGTATTCGTCTCTCTCAGAAGCATCCATGTAGTGCTTCGCCTACAATACGCGATGCTATACGTCTCTGATAGCAGCCAAACGACTCGCCATATTTTGCGTGATTGAGCGAGTTTATGTACTCTCCTCAGAAGGTGTGTTAGAGCCCCTTTAGGCTAACAGCCTTTGTACTCAAAAATACTAAATTTTCACTCATTTTATTGTCCAAATTTGCTTCCCAACCAAAAATATGACAGCTGTACATCTTTACTTCTGGCAAGTGCACCAGATGCTGCTTCAAACTGTAAATATAATAAACGACTAAGACTACTGTAAATAACTTAGATGACTTGACTTTATGCACCTGTGATAACACTGCCCTTTTGCACGAAAGCCAAGGGTGCTGTTCATCCCTATCCCAAATATCTTCCCTATTTGGGGTTATGTACATACTGTTCAAGCTTGAGTATACAAAAAAGAACAGCACTGGCTTGGCTAGGCCATCCTGGGCAGGGCAAGACTTCATTTTTTATTTTATTCACTCTCCCCTTGAGGCACGACCATTCAAACACGAAAACAAACAATAAGGAATGCACACAAACAATGTGGCCAGAATTTCAAACAGTCTGTACACTTGCACACTGCATGTTAAAACCATGCTAGGCACGCCTTCAGACCACTTGTTGCCTTTCACACAAGGGACAAGAAATCATTCAATGAAAAAAAAATCTGTACAAATATGGCAGTTCACTTGCACACCACACTAGTAGCCTCGCAGCCCATTGTAAATTTTTGTCTTGCTCTCTTCTTTAAGTATTTTCTTAATGGCTGAAAATAGACAAAACATAACATATTGAATCAGGGCTAGTATATCAAACACATAACACTACCAATCTTACACAAAATTCTAAACAAAAAAAAACTTGATAAACCAAAGTGCATAACTATTTACACATGCAATAAAAAAAAGAACCTTTTATAAGAAGGCTCGCAGAAGTTATGGCCGCTGCTTTTACTCAATTTAACTAAAAACTGGCAGCCACTGCATCTGTTCAAAAGCACAATAACTCAAACCATAGATACTTTGTGTGTGGCCTAACAAAGCATCCCATGTTAAACACTGAAGCATGCAAAATGCATCTTTATAAACACAGCTCCCCCAGAAATGGACTTCTAAATTATTATGACATTACATTACACCATGCCCAGATCCTGTGCATGCAGGCATTTTAGCAAATTCCCTGCAGCAAAATTACTTGAAACGCCTTGGCAAAAAGTTGCCCAACATATTACATAAGCACACAAGGACTTGTTTTACATCAAATTAAGGTACATGTTTGGAATCAGCATGCAAATTACATGTTTCTTGTGATTTCCATGACTAACTTCACTGATAAAAACTTGACAACCCAAGTGGACTTGTGGATGACTTCCACAAGAAAAAGTATGTCACGTGCATGACAAAGGCCTATCTCACATCCCTGCAATTAACTCTTCCCTGTGCCAGCTATGGTTAACTTGAAGCTGCAAACTTCTCATCCACCCATATGAATTGCTACCACCCCCTGATATACGTACTTGCCTTCTCTTGGAAGCCATTCCATTACCTCAAGGGACCACTGGTTATCTTCTTTTCGCACTATATGCCCTGTTCATGCCCATGCCCATTTTTTCTTCTTGAATTCAGCTCAGATATGAACTCGCGTTTGTTTCCTGACCCACTCCTGCTCACTTCCTGTCTCTTAACATTACACCTAGCATTACTAAAAAAATGATACATCCTTTAAACCTTTGTGCAGGAGAGGGACACATGCGCCACTTGCTTCAAGTGGCAGCAAGCAGAAGATGCACCTATGCACCACACTTTTGAGTGCAGAATACTACTTAACTATCAAACAAGCCATTCAATGTGTTTTCATATTTTGCTAAAAGGCCTCCTTGATGTTCTTGTGTGTTTACACGTGCGGGTGTGTAGTTTGACGAGACCCCCCCCCCCGGCTTCTGAGCCTTTTCAATCAGTGAACTGCCTCATAATACTTCTTGAAGCAATTTTCAATTCTGATACAAGTTGCCTAATACCTCCAAAAGACTGAGGTAAGCGTATGTATAAAACTTGAGGTCTGAGGCCTTCTTACGAAGTCATTCGTACAGCTGTGTAGCCCTTTTTTCTACAAAACCAGTAGTCAAAATGGCTTCAAAGTGATGTTGTTAAATTCCTAGAGTCATTCTGAGTGCAATTTTACCATTTGTATGCATATGAGACGTGCACACAGCTCAAGCCTTGTGAAGAGTTGATACACTAGAAATTCAAGTTTTCATGCACCAGGACTCTCAAGAACCTTGAAAGCGTTTACACTCAAGCATTTTCAACGTTTCCAAGAACCCCCTCTCTCTCTCCCTCTGTGTGTGTGTGTGTGTGTGTGTGTGTGTGTGTGTGTGTGTGTGTGTGTGTGTGTGTGTGTGTGTGTGTGTGTGTGTGTGTGTGTGTGTGTGTGTGTGTGTGTGTGTGTGTGTGTGTGTGTGTGTGTGTGTGTGTGTGTGTGTGTGTGTGTGTGTGTGTGTGTGTGTGTGTGTGTGTGTGTGTGTGTGTGTGTGTGTGTGTGTGTGTGTGTGTGTGTGTGTGTGTGTGTGTGTGTGTGTGTGTGTGTGTGTGTGTGTGTGTGTGTGTGTGTGTGTGTGTGTGTGTGTGTGTGTGTGTGTGTGTGTGTGTGTGTGTGTGTGTGTGTGTGTGTGTGTGTGTGTGTGTGTGTGTGTGTGTGTGTGTGTGTGTGTGTGTGTGTGTGTGTGTGTGTGTGTGTGTGTGTGTGTGTGTGTGTGTGTGTGTGTGTGTGTGTGTGTGTGTGTGTGTGTGTGTGTGTGTGTGTGTGTGTGTGTGTGTGTGTGTGTGTGTGTGTGTGTGTGTGTGTGTGTGTGTGTGTGTGTGTGTGTGTGTGTGTGTGTGTGTGTGTGTGTGTGTGTGTGTGTGTGTGTGTGTGTGTGTGTGTGTGTGTGTGTGTGTGTGTGTGTGTGTGTGTGTGTGTGTGTGTGTGTGTGTGTGTGTGTGTGTGTGTGTGTGTGTGTGTGTGTGTGTGTGTGTGTGTGTGTGTGTGCGCACGCGCGTGCGTGTGTGTGTGCGCGTGTGCGTGCACGCGTGTGCGCGCGCACGCACACACATACACGGCTGAGCCTAACATGAACAAGATGCCAATTATGCCTACAGAAAAACCTCTCTCACAGGCCAAGAGAAAAGCCTGACTGCCACCTCGCGATTGCAGTGATGCTGGAGCTGATAGCATGATTTAGATTTTGAAATCCACTAAAGTGCATGCTGAATGTTTCAAGGCTCCATTTTTGTGAAAAAGAGAAAGTGTTAGAATCAGGTAAAAATGGTACATGCCAAAGCTCATTGCCATCGTGGTGCACAACATCGTTATCTGGTTTCCCTTTTCCAGTATGGGCAGAAGAAGCAGTGCGAAGCTGAAGAGTTCCTTTAACCGAGAGCAAAGTTCAAAACTGTTTCTGTACAATCTCTCAAGTATGGGTGACACCATTCAGAAAAAATGGCTGCAAAAGCTAAAACGAACAAATGTAAAATCTATTCTATCAGCTGAAATTGGCCATTTCCACTACTTCACAGGTGGAAGAGTGATTGCACAAATGAAAAATTTTTGCCTTCCTATTATATCAAGTTTGTGCTCATAATCTGTCATTCTGTTCATCCCCTCTGTAAATGCAACTTCTGATAAACGAGGCAATGGTCCCTTGAGGTTCTGTTTAAAGAGAGTCCAGATCGACTTCACGTTTTTCTATTCATAGCAGGCAACGCGGAGTTTGCGCTGATATGTGGCCATGTCAGATTCTACACCATGAAGCCCACACTGCAACACCATTTCAGTTTAAAATTTGGCTTCATGTAATTGTGCAAGCGCCAAGAAACCAGCAGGTGTATTCTGCGACTACGCACGGCCTTTTTGTATGGCGGAGACAATGAGTGGCACAAGACATGCGTGCAACACTGAGGTCTGGTCATGTCACATAGCTGCACCGTGTGCAGGCCAGCGCGAAAAAGCCCAGCCTTCCCTACCCGCCCCCATCGGAACCCCCCCCACACCTTCACGCGAAGCTACCTTACAGGGGTGAGCTAAAGATGTGGGGAAGCTCTCTTGTTGGGTACGATTTCTGGTGCAATAAAGCTCTTTAAATATTTTCTCCTCTAGTTTGCCTTGAGAGTAATTCGTGGACGATCCATGAATATCACTGCACAGAGTCACCATGGGTCATTCGCTGCAAAATTCCGTCTTAGCGAAGGACAAGCAAAACGGTTTGCATCAAGCGGATTTCTTTTACACCAAATCTAAGGGGAAATCAAGAAAATGTTCTGCTAGTGTTCAGTCTTATCCGAAAATTCATTTTGAACCGAGCTTGTTTTAACAGGATGTCTACTGTAATCATCTCTCTCTTCTGTCCCTATCATGCCCTGCGTCTTATTTTCCTCTTCCCCAGTAGCAGCCCAGATGATCCCTCAGGCCAATCTCTCTGCCTCTCTCACAAAATAAAACTCTCTCTTCACTTTAACATAATAAGGCAGCTATTACAGCATATAGTTTGCTTTCTCATGCACAAGATAAAAAAAACCCTCATGTCCTATTTCTTGGAAAAACCCATAAGCTGGTGTGTCTTTCCGATGCACCGCATCTTCAGACGCACTGCACCAGGAGGTGGGGTCAACACTGTTATGTCAAGTACGCTCGGCTATTTTCCGGAAAAAAAAGCGTCCTAAAGCCACATTTATATGAATGCGACAGCAGAGCAACTGGTATATCGCACGCATGTAAAAAGAGAAAATGAGCCAGGAGAGCACGTCGTACTAATCCACCAGGTAGGGGTAGATCGAGAAAGCCAAGCAGACTTCTATGGTGACTGATAACAGGTTTGGAGGCACCCCTCCTCTTCCCTGCCTTGGTTACACAATGCCCCCTCAGCAGGATTACAAGGCAGACTGTCCTCAAGATGGGAGTGGCTTGGCCCGTACGCTGCATCCACTGGGCCACTGTCCTGCCAGACTTGATGTGGCACATGTAAACAGTGGCACATCAGCCCTGTGACATATGCTAGGAAATATGATGTGCCGCTGTCGTATTCATGCAAACACGGCTTTCGACCAGAGTATCCTCTACCTCACAGCATTCAGAATATAGCCCAATAGGTCTGCCTGGACATAGCACGAAACTTGTAAGACCCACCTTCCTTGTCTTCAGCACTAAGGTCACCCTTGGGAAAGTCTACATCAAAGGTCACATACAGAGTGCCCTTCTGGTTGTTGTTTTCATAGTTGGGCATGCCTTCATTCTTTTTGCGCAGCCTTGCTCCTGGCCATGTAATCTTCTCACGTGTAACAAGCACCTGCAAAAAAGTATATTTGCATTACATATAAAAACCAGCATATGAAACCAGTTTCATGTGAGCAGCAAACCCTAATACGATATTAACTTCTGACAATGGTTAATGGACAGCATGCACACTCTGTTTGTTTACTTTACAGCTGAAAGTGTTGCTCTTAAAACCAATATGGACGTTCTTTTATTTTGCATGTGCAAAGTGGCACCATCATTGCAAAGTGGCACCATTACTGCAAGAAGACTGGTTCATTAGAATCAGCATCTTGCTGCGACCGTGATCCCCGCATGACGATGACGAAGCAGATACATGATGTGAGGCAGAGCACTGCATGGGGCCAAGCCAAGCCCATGCTTGGCCAGGCCCGCAGTTCGAGAAGCGCAGATTTCTTCAAGGCTTGGTTGAGTCCTTGCTTACTGAAATCTCCCTCACCACATCAGACAACATCCCACCTACCTTTGTGTCAGAGACGGATTCAGGAGGGGTGGGAAAGGGGGAAAGGAGCCGTCCACATGCCCCTTTCTCCCCGTAAAGTTTTGTGCACATTTTCCAGGTTTCTTTTCTTATCACCCTCTAGTTCTCTGACACCAGAGGGGAGGAAATATTAATTGCCACGTCCAAGAACATTCCAGTGAGGAGACTTCTCGTCATGGCGCAGAAAACAAGCCAAAGGCTCCACAGAAGAGGGGAGACAGCCTTATTAGGAAGTTTTGGAACAGGGGAACCCTACTGATTAGGGGAATAGCGGGGCACCAGTGCGCATTGGCAGAACAATAGTGCCCTTTGGGCAATTGTCCAGCGCATGCGCACTGGTGCCTTGCTGTTCCCTTATCCCCCTATTCTAAATCTCCCTATTTTCCCCATCCCATCCGCATACGTTTGCCTGTTGGTGCAGCTTTTGTGCCAAATGCTGTTGTCGGGCTCTTTTGCCGAATTTCACGGCACCATATACCGCTGCTTGAAGGAAGAGGCAGAAAAGATACCTTAAAAAGAAAAAGACAATCCAACTATCTTGCACGCAGACTGGCCATGCCTGCGGGCATATGTGTGCATGCATGTGTATGTCTACACATACATGTGTGTGCTGCAACCTGGGCTCAGCTAAGTTAGGATTCTGAGAAGCTTCTTAGGCAGTGGAGGCTTCCGTAATGACCACAGAAGTTGGCATGTGTAATTGTAAATAGTTCTGAAGGGACAACGAGAACTGCGACAGTAATAAAGGAGGACACAAAATTTTTAAAAAAAGATTTTGGTTGATGGTGCTTACCGTCCCAAAACAACTCAGGCTATGGGGACCTCTTTGGTTGTGAGGCATTGCCACCGGAATGCACGGCCACAAACATTTCTTGAAAAGACTCATTAATGACAGCTAGAGCCATTGCAACCAAGCTAATTTGCCATGCTCCTCTCCTTCCGTTTTCCGTCTCAGAGATTTTTCTCTCCCTCACCTCATCAACTAGCCCCTGCTAGTGAAATTCGCCCTCCTCCCAAGATGTTAGCCAAAGGCGTGGAGTCTGGTGGAATACGTCACGTATATGTCATGGCCCCACCTTCGAAAATATTTTCTTGCTTTTTGCTACCTGCGGTATTCCTTAGCGGGGGTGGCATCGGGGGCTCCTCATGTGTTTTGTTGACCTTTTGTTCTTCGTCCTTCCTCAACCCAGTTCTTTTCTCTTGAAGATATGGCTCAAGACAATCTTTTGGCAAACTGCACCGAATCTTACCCGTTTTAGTACCTGATCAGCTCGACCACCTCAACATGTTAGCAAGCGCATCCGTTTATATATCTGATTGCTTTCGTCAGCGTCATCCCTGGTTAGTGAGTATACTTTTCATGCTTGTATGCTTGTTTATGTGAGGTCCCCCCCACAGCTGTATGACCGGAGAGGCAGGAGTCCCTTTTGTTTGAAACACACAACGAAGCATACACCTGGAACCGTCTGGCATTTTCTTGGAAAGCAAGCCTGTGCACGTGTGCGCTACTGTGTGTTAGTGTGTTTCCTCTCTGTGTGTCTTTTCCCTGTTCTTTCTAATGGGACAAGAAACTAAAAACCTTGCTTTAGTAGGCATGTATGTGTGTGCAAACACGAAAGGCTCGACTGAAAGCATGCACGCAACAAGCAGACGGTGCGACGCATCAGCTACACCCACTCTTTACCCGTCAGTCAGGACAAACGAATTAATAGAACACCTTTCGGGAAGGTTTGGCGGATGTCATCATCCGCAAGGCTCCGGATGCCAGCATAGCAGGCGAGAAGGTCTGCTTCTAGAAGATTGAGCGAGCTTTGATTAGAATTTTTACTGCTTTTCAGGGCGAGCATGGCTCTAGTATTTTGCAGAGGTTATCTTTGATGCCTTATCTATGCACTGGGCTTTTTAAAATGCCCAGACCCCTGGTCAGTGGACCTTTAACGTGCACTGGCAACACACAGTACACGGGCCTCTAGCATTTCGCCTCCATCGAAATGTGATCGCCGCGGCCAGGATCGAACCCTCCTTTTTCGGGTCAGCAGGCGAGCACCGTAACGACTGAGCCACCGCAGAGAAAAAAACAGGGAAAAAGGCAAGAAGAATTGAAGAGAAGACCAAACTCACACATGCCATCACGAAGGAAACAAGACCAAGCGAATTGAGAGAAGTCAAGTGGAGTTAAGGGTAATGGGAGAGGGCAAAGGCCTTTCAGAACAGCGGCGTGTTTGACCACATGGGAAAGGGCACCTTTGCATTGGAAGGAATTCTAGACTAGAACCGCACAGCCCGTCTGCACGGGTTCTCTTTTCCTTCTGCACTTTTTCTCGAAGATGAACCATAGAAAGCTGGAGGAAGGACCTTTGTCAGGGCAGTTCAAACTGTAACGAAGAATACTCAGAAAAGTGAGGTTTGCAAAAAAATCCTGAAAGTTGTCAATGTAACGACGCTGGCACCAATGGGACATGTGCAATGTGTTGAATACAAAGCTTCCTTGCGGTACCAATGCAGCCAGGGGGGAAACTCACACAGTGAGTCAGCACAACTGCAAAGGAACCAACTTTTGAATATGCTAACATCACTTCTTTTTGCTGCAAGTAAAACGAGAATTCCAGTAAGTGTTGCCTGACAGTTGCTTATGTGGGTTTATGCATCAAGTATATGCAGCCATATGATCTTATTCATGACGAAGGCTTCTTTATGCTCACGGACGAACTGATAAAAACTGGCGCCCGTTACGGAAATGCTGCTGCCAATGGTCTGCTTCCAGATCCAACAACTGTGTCCCGAAAAGCTGCTGATGTAGCCAGTGCATTACGAGCCACTATGAAACCTTTCCCTTCGGACGAGGCCGGGCCAGACAGAGTCGGCAGGTGTGGGCCGGGTCGGGCCTCAAAAAGTAAACCCGTGCAGTGCTCTAGTGTGAGGCATGAGCCACGAACTTGACGCCCAAGAAATAAAATCAGTTTGCCTATGCTCAGACTGTAGGTTACTCCCATTCTCTTCCCTTCGGAAGAAAGGCGACCGGGACATGATTTGAATACGCAACCTTCTGATGAAACAAATGATTTATAACATTTACAATAAACACCTGGATATACTATGCTGTATTTTTTTAACTGCCACATTGCCGAGTGGAGATATTCTTAATGTGCACTCAATGACAGCAAACAAAATGAACAGTGAAAGCTCAGTAATTTGACCCTCGTTAATTCGGAAATTCGAACTGCCAGCTCAGTCTCGGCCAGCACAAATGTAAGCCTATAGCATGGCACACTTGTTAATTCGGACGCTACACGCCTCGCACCAGTTAATTCGAACAGGCTCCCGAAGAAAGGCTGCATCCAGATATGACCAGCGCAGCAAGAGATCATGGAAACAACCCTACTCTAAACCTAAATTCCATGATGCTGTCACTTGCGTACTTTTTGACATGCGCACAATAGCAGGCACGGCGACAAAAGGATGGCCCCGTCCTTGAGAACAGACTGACAACTTAGTTTCAGATTCCTTTCCTGAGCTTTGCACGAGCCTGCAGCGGTGATGGCTCGACCAGCCAACATAAAACCAGCTTAGCACCTTTTTGGACGCCGATTGGCATGTCAATGGTGTTTTCTTCCCCCTTTTCTTTTCTAGCTGCTTCAGTGCAGCTGAGCGTTTCCTTTGCTTTCATCCGCGTGGTTCTGTTCTTCCAGGATGCCAAAACTATGCGTTGTCACATTCCGTCCACCATTTGCACGGTGAAGCCTGCTCACATGTGACAGTGCCACTAGAGAGCGGGTATGATGCTGCAGCAGTGGAATTCCACCGCGTTGCACCGTGATGCGGGGGCCCTTACCACTTTGGAGCTGTCCTGCTTCGACGCTTCTGACATTATGCATGCAATAAAGCACTGATGGAAGCCTGAAATATAGTCATTACCGCACTGTTCTCATCTGAAAAGCATGCACCATTTTCCAGACTTTCATCAAATAAATTTAATTCTTGAAAATTTTTTGGGGTCATTCGATAATTCGAACTTTCAGATGATTCCAACATTATTTCCAGTCCCTTGAAGCTTGAATTAACAAGCTTTTACTTTACTGGCAGAACTTTTGCCACCATAATTAATTATTGAGACACAGAGACTATGTTTCCACACTAACAAAAAGGCTGGAACAATAAAATGTGACCAGTAATGAGATTGGTTGCGGCAGGTAAAACAAAATGCACTGAAAATAACATGCAACCCATTACTATGAAAGGTGGGTGTGGATGGAACAGACTGAGCGATGTTAAAGTGCCCCGGTGAGTGTACTAAATGCGCTGTCAAGAGAACTGCAGGAAAAATAACAAAGTACATGGCACTTCCAATGGCCACTGTAGCCTTCAACATTTTAAGCTAACAACATCCCTTGGTGTCACTTCTACACGCGTACACCTGTAACGTATGAAGCCACTCAATTAAGGCTAAACAATTATGCCTACAACTGGTGCTACATCCCTGCAAAGCTTTTTTAGGCAAACAAAAGCGGTCCAAAAGATGAAAAGCAACCTGATTCACAACAATCTTGCAGCCAAGTTGGATAACTTCGGAACGTCAAGAACAACAACAGATCGAACGCATTGCAACTGCACAACCTACCCATACTCATTTTCATTTTTGTTCCCTTTCAGAGTGTGAGTAAGCATAAATATTGCCGCATGCTTGCATCGAAGCCTCGCACCGATGAAGACGAAGTTGTTTTGGTCTTGCTCGAGCTTCTCTGCACCTGCGCCGCCATCCGATTTCAGTTCACAGTTTCAAGACCGGGACCAACGTCCTGTCCCGAGCTCACAGTGTTCCTGAGCCTGCGACATCTGCCGAGGCGCATGCCCCATGGACAATGTGAGTGCAGCCCATGCAATCTGCTTCTGCAGACATCGTGCCAGTTCAACGCATCAGTCGCTGGCTACTAGGCCTCGATCCTGAGTTCGGGCTTCTATCGGAAAATGCTTCACGCCAACCAGAAGCACTACAGAACACGTAGGCTGTTCTGCTTGCTGCTCCGGTGGTTCTCCAGCATCCACGGGAACCTCCCACCTTTCATGGCTTTCATGCGAGTCGTTCGACAACTACGAATGAGCCACAGCACTCAACAAATGGGACGACCACAACAAGTTCTGGTATGTGTACTTTGCCTTGGAAGACGAAGCTTGGACTTAGTCGAGAACTGGGAGGACCCATTAACTGCCTCGGATCTTTTCAAAGCTGAACTGCTGCGAACATTTATGAGTATGGTATGCAAAGAGAGGACCGAGATGCTGTTCAAACCCGCCAGCAGCATCCAAACGAAAGTGTCACTGTCTTCGTCGAGGAAATGAGGCGACTGTCCTGACGTGCCAACCAGTTTATGCCTGAAGACAAGAAGGTGCACTGCCTCACGAGGGGCGTGAGGGAAGAACTCTTCACCAGCCTTGTACAGGACACTCCGACCCCTGTTGCCGCCAAAGCTGCCAACAATGAGAAAGCTTTCGCCATGCGCTTCCAGCAGTATGACCGTCGGCGCCAAGTCTCCTCTGCAATTTGTATCGACGTCGCTGGCATGAACAAGGCTAACTTCATGAAACTATACCAGTCGTTGTCCAGGAAGAACTGTGCAAGTTTGTTCCATCACTGCCGCAGCCAGAACCTCCTACATTCACTGATGTCATCCGTGAGTAGGTTCAGCAGGTGCTAAGAGCTCCAGATCACTCCCTACTGCCGCCATCCCCCTACTATGCGCCACTGTTTGTTGCCCGATGCGACCCTCGGGCCCAGCCGGGATGAATTCATGCGGCCATCTCGCCGCCCGCCCCCCCCCCCCTCAACCCGCCCACGGGGGTTGCCCCGGAACTGCCCCACAGAAGTCCAAGGTGTGATGAGCACCAGATAGTGCTACCACTGTGGTGGATGATCATATCCACAGCTACTGCTTGTACTGGCAGCTTGGTCTTCGTGGTTTTGGTTTCAGCGCCGCCCACCCACTGCCAGGTCACCATCCTCGTGACATCAACTACCTCGTCACCACTAGCTACGACTACCTCGCCATGAATATGTAGTTGGTTACAGCAAGGCCTTCGACAGTGAAGCGCGTGGATAAACAGGCCAGGCAAAGGGTACCTCCCACCGACGGCCGTGGGTCGCACACGTGGAGCCCCGCTGCGAACCATTGGTCAAGGCATACTGTCAGTCGAGCGCCAAATCTTTGAAGGATGTTAACTTAGAATCATGTGGCCTTTGCCAGTAAAGTGATCTAGCAACTCATTTTTTTATGAGTGGTTAATTCGCGCCAGTTTTCGGGAGCACGTCCTACGATCCATACATTCAATGCATTATGTTATTTGAAGGATTTGCCGGGGCTGCGCTAATTCATCCCAAAAATGCGTGCCGCAGCATAAACTGAGGGACCCGTAAATGGGGCTCAGCTGTAGTTGGAAAAATTTTGCGGAAAAATACTGGTCCTGTTTAAGGGCAGCACCCTGTCAAAACCACGAAGAAAAACAAGTGTGGTCCTTACAAGTATACTGGGTAAGCAAGGCAGCAATGTGGGCTAGTTGGCTGTACATTTGGTGTGAATAACGCGCTACACACTAACAAAAATGACAACTGAACTGGGGACACAGGACAAGCACACTTGGCTTGTCCTGTGTCCAGTCTTGTGTTCCAGTTGTCGTTTCTGTTAGTGTGTAGCACGTTATTCACACCAAATATACTGGGTGTCCAAGCTAACTTGGACCAAGGTTTTGAAAAAACCTAAGCGTTCTCCAGAACTGAAAATCGCGTTGATGTTGTTAAGGTTTATCTAAAGTTACAGTGCCATTTTTTGCTCATCCTACTTGAATAATTAGTCAAGATAAATTAACTTTTTAAATAAAGCTTGAAATGTTCAGGCATCAATGGAAAATTTGTGGAGCTCTAGAAATATTGTCCAACTCGGGCACTTCCATCGAGATAGCCTCAGCGTGGCCGTTTTAATTCGGGAGAAACTGAAGTCCCACGGAGTTTAAAAAATACCACGTGACAACGCGCTCCGTGCACCCGAATGCACCACAGTTCGAGCGCTCCTTTGCGTACTTTGTAAAACCATCGCGTGCTTCGCGTCTTTCGTGCTGCACACGACAGAGCTTCGCATTGTGCTTGGTTCCAAGATAAGCGCCAGTGGGTTCGGGCAGCAGTTGAAAGAAAGCCGGCTCCCGTTACTGAGGCAATAATTGCGCTCTCACGCTAGCAGAATGCACAATGCGTCGCCAGCGCTGCCGGTAACATCAAAGCCGAGCAAAGATAGAAGCTCTCTCTCGTAAGCGAAGAGAAGGCGCTGCGCTGGCAATGTTTTTTACAAATCACGGATGAGAGCGCTGTAATCGCAGCGCATTCGGGAGCACGCAGCGCACTGTCACGTGGTATTTTTAAACTCCGTGAGCTTCCGTTTTTCCCGAATAAAAATGGCCACACTAGGGCTATCTCGTTGGAAGTGCCTCGGTTGGGCAATATTTGTGGAGCTCCACAACTTTTCTATTGACGCCTGAACGTTTCAAGCTATATTTAAAAAATTAATTTATTTACCTCGACTAATTATTCAAGTAAGACGAGCAAAAAAATTGTACTGAAACTTTAGATAAACCCTAATAGCATGCATGCGATTTCAGTTCCAAAGAACACATGTTTTTTTTAATATCTTGGTCCAAGTTATCTGGGACACCCTGTATATGGTACGTCATAAGACGGCCCGGCCCGCACATTCGCACTGCCGGCGGGCATTTCGTCATACTGTGTGGAATGAGCATGTTAAGAATGACAGTTCAAGGTTGCATGTACCTTACGCCCTTTGTCGCCTTGGACAGGTGCTTCCATAACGCGATTCTAGGGGTGGACTTTTTTACTGATAACAGAGCGATTATCGACCTTTGCTCGAGATCAGTTATTCTGTCCAGGGAGAATGCCCTCCGTAGCTGTGGCTCAGAGCACCCGAATGCAATAAGTTCCTGACGAAGACGTCAAAAGACCACCAAGATCTTCTCTAATGGTATCTCTGGATACTACACAATGAGTTTGAAAAAATTGTCGAAAATAACTGCACTTTGCTGCTTGAGTGTGCTATCACTGTTGCGAGGGGTGTCATCCACTTGCAAGGAGGCAGAACCAACTTCAGCAACACACATCACCACCTCAACAAAGGCACTGCCGCCACTTACATCCATGCTACTGATGACCTTATTGATGCATCTGGCCCTGCGTGCGCCTCGCTTATGAAGCTAGAGGGTGGCGCCTCTCCTTGGCAATTCGGCGTGAACCCCGCCTTGTCAGACTGCCAACGGCATGAGGTTAGCCACTTGCTACAGCAGCATCTTTTCATCATCCTCACATGTTGGACGGATGCATCTTGCAAAACACCGCATTATTACGGATGAGGCAGCACCACCTTTGCGGCAGTCCCCGTATCCTGTCTCCCCAACTGAACATGACATCATTCACTGACAAGTAAAAGACAAGCTCGATGACAACGTCAATCAACCATCCCACAGTCCATGGGCAGCGCCTGTCGTATTAGTGAAAAAGAGACAATGTTGCGCTTCTGTGTGGACTACCACTGCACAAACAACGTAACTGAGAAGGACGGTTACCCACATCCATGGACAGACGGCACACTCGATTGCCTCTGCAATGTCAAGTACTTTTTGTTGATTAACCTGAAATCTGGTTACTGGCAGATTGAAGTTGATGAGAGGATTTGAGAAAAGCCTGCGTTCATCGCACCTGACGGATTGTATGAATTTGAAGTTATGCTCATGAAGATGATGACATCCTTGCGAGCCTACGCCGCCATACTCCTCACATTTCCTACCCAGTTTTCTGCCAGCTGCTATTTGTGCACATCACGGCGCATTCTAGCACAGACAAGTATTGCGATTATTCCCAGAAAATGCGACAAGCATCATAACACATCAATACAAGAAAATGTGCGCTCCATGCTGTGTGCCCAGAGTGTTTCACAGATATGGCCCCAGGTACAGTAAACTCAAGCATGGGAATAATCACCAATAACATACACTTGAACATAGCCACACAGTTACAAAGGACAGCTATTCTTAAACATCCATAGCTGGAGGACCAGTCTGCAGGCCATAATTTGTTTTCTTAGATTACAAAAATATAATGATGGACAGCTTTCCTTTGCCCCCGCATCACTGTGCTCGGACAGATGTTCATAACAGCTACTAAACCAATAAAGTAAAAACTCGCCTATACATTTCCGGTTCATACAATTCTTAGTTCATACACTCAAAATCACGTGTTATAAATGTCCTACATGTCTGACGAGGCACACACACACACACACGCACACACATGCAAAAAACTCTGCTATTATAATACAAGCCAGAAGAACTGCAGCTGCTTTGTTGCGGTGTCCGAGGGCAAAGGAACGAAGCATCTGAGAACTATAACAATGTGCTTACAAATGAGCAGGCCAGGTCTGGGGAACACAGCATGAAATGCAAGAATACCACCACAGTCAGCCGCTCGTCACAGTGCGTAGGTGCAAGGGGGCCAAGTGTCCGAAAGTGATGAGAAAGAGATTTCGGCTACTTTCATTTAGGTGGTTTGTCATACATGTAACAAAATGTCTGGTCTTGCTGCTTTTCTATTTCGAGACAGCACTCTGCCCACAAGTATGCGAGCAACCATTTCACATAGTCACTGTACCATAATACATCTATGCAATGCTTTGCAAGGCTGAGAATAATAATAGGCAGTTTTAGAATAGCGTACAAGCGCTTACGTACACTACTATAAGCAAGCACTTTGTAGGATGTTACATAGTGTGTCACACCGGCACTTTTAGTTTAACGTAAGCTAACACGAATGCAAACCAAAGTAACAATATCTGGTGTTGAAGCAATACTTTTGTAAGACTGGACACGGGCTTTAGAATCTTCAGAGGCTGGCGCTCAACGAAGAAGACGATGAGAAGCGCCGAACACTGCGAAGCTCGAGCGCCGAACACTCCAAAGCTCGAGCGCCAACGCTCGGTCGCTCGTGCGTGCTCTGGACTGAACGCGGTCTCTGATCTGTGCCTGGACGGTTCCGCTGGTTGTTCGTGATGCTGTGCTTATTACTGTGCTGTGCTCTTATTACTGTGCTGCGCGGTGGTGTGCTGTGTGTACAAGTGGTGGAGGTGCCAACGATCCCTCGCCCTGGAGCTTCGCACCCGCGCATTGACTACCACCTCTGCAATGCCTGAGAGCGTCACCCAAACCGCTTCACCGCTTCCGTCAGCTGTCTTCTGTTCCGGCGCCACGCGGCAGCGTGACCCGACCATCTTCAGCGGCACAGATGACAGGGATGTGGAGGATTGGTTGGCCTCCTATGAACGCGTAAGCGCATACAACAAGTGGGACGATAGCGTCAACCTCACCAACGTTATCTTTTATCTGAGCGACGTAGCCAATCTCTGGTTTCAAAACCACGAGGCTGACATCTCAAGCTGGGCAGCTCTAAAAACCAGTCCGACAGAAGTCTTTGGCCGTCCTGCAGTGCGAAAGCTTCGCGCCGAACGCTTGCGAAGTCGGGCCCAGAAAACCGGTGAAAACTTCACCAGTTATATAGAAGATGTCGTCGACCTCTGCAAGCGTGTCAACCCTTCTATGAGCGAGGCCGACAAGATCAGACACATTATGAAAGACATTGAGGATGATGCCTTCCAGATGCTCGTTGCCAAAGATCCCCAGACTGTCTCCGGTGTCATCGGCTACTGCCAAAGCTTCGATGAGCTGCGCAAACAGCGCCTTTCTACCCGGCGTGCAGGCTTTCAGGAGGCCGCACTTTGCAGCTTGGCTCTCCCAGGGGACGGCGCTCTGGACCAACAGTCGCTCCTCCAGAGCATCCAGCAGTTTGTATGTGAGGAAGTCGCACGCCAGCTATCTTTGTCTACCTGCCTGCCTACACCTGCGCCGTCGCTCACTCCCAACCTACAGCGTGTTATCGAGGAGCAGGTCGCTTAAGTCCTGCCACCTCCTTCTCAGCCACCTCTGATCGCGGCTCCTCTGACGTACGCCGATGCCGTGGTGCGGTCGCGGCCCTCACCTGCTGCCCCTGTCTACGGGCCACCTACCCGGCAGTTAGAACCCCAACGACCTGCAACCCCACCTTACCGTCCGGTTGCCCGCCCCCGATCACAGCCGCAGCCACTCAACCCATGGCGCACACAAGACAACCGCCCTATTTGCTATGCCTGTGGCGTCGCTGGCCACGTGGCTCGTTTATGTCGCAGTCATGACCACCGTCTCTACAATTATAGGCGTGAGCCGACGTACGACCTTCGCCGTCGTCCTCGCCTGCGTCACACTTGCCGCCTCCGGATTCTTCTTCTCCTAGTTACCATCCCCGCTCCCACCACTCGCCGTCTCCTGGCCATTGTTCCCGTTCTCCAATGCTCCGTCGCCAACCCGCCGTCCACGCGGAAAACTAACCACCGCAGTTCCGGAGGCAGGCAAGAACTGCGTCACCAGCGGCACACTCAAGACCTGTTTCTGCGCCTGCCAATATTATTACCGTTTTCGATGAAGGAGTCGCCATCGAAGCACTTGTTGACACTGGCGCAACCGTTTCAGTTCCTAGTCACACCCTCTGTCGCAGACTCAAAAAAGTGACGACGCCCCTTCCTCCTGTTTCTCTCCGCACGGCCAGCGCTCAGGACATTCAACCGTTAGCCGCCTGCACCGCCCGCCTACTCAGGTCCCGGCCTTTCGTCCAAACTTGTTAGCAAGTACCAGGGACCCTACCGTATTCTTCAGCAGACATCCCCCGTCAATTACCTCATCGAACCCCTTACGCCATCCCCCGATCATCACCGCCGAGGCCGCGAAATTGTCCACACGACCCGCCTCAAACCTTACTACGACCCCGCCGTCGTCACATCGCCCTAGGCCACCAGGATGGCGCCCTTTCGCCTGGGGGGAATTGTAAGACTGGACACGGGCTTTAGAATCTTCAGAGGCTGGCGCTCAACGAAGAAGACGACGAGAAGCGCCGAACACTGCGAAGCTCGAGCGCCGAACACTCCGAAGCTCGAGCGCCAAACGCTCGGTCGCTCGTGCATGCTCTTGACTGAACGCGGTCTCTGATCTGTGCCTGGACGGTTCCGCTGGTTGTTCGTGACGCTGTGCTTATTATTGTGCTGTGCTTTGCTGTGGTGTGCTGTGTGTGCTGTATTAGTAGTGTGCTGTGTTCTTATTACACTTTGGCTTTTTTTTTACATGTAAGCCACGGCCAGCCAAGTCTTACTGGGGCCAGTAGCCAGTTCAGCCTAGCTGCGTTTTTGCGTTCTCCTCCTGAAGCAGCGCTAATTAAATCATCCGTGAATACAAACCACAGACGAGGAGGACTTTCTCTGCGCTGTTGTCATGTAGGCTGCCATCTTGCCAAGACTGAACTGTCCTAATCAGAGTGACAGCCCCGACTAAACAGCAATCACAGAGATGACGCGGCGTGTACAACTTCTCTTCATGACCACATAGATGTAAGAATCCAAGCCAAGGTGATCCTCTCAAAAACAACACATCTTGTTCACTTTAGGGACGCTTATATTGAACTAGAATTCTGGTCTAGTGGCGCAAACGGAGGAGCACAGAAGCAGGGCGACTGAAGAAGCCTCTCCTCGCCGCAGGGGGCGCTACCGTGCCTTTTACTAACTCCGCGCCTCTACCACCGTGCTGGCTGGGCAGTAAGAAAGGCTCTCCAAATGTTGAGCCCATGCGTTTTTGCGCTTCACTCCTGGGGTTCTAGGTCCAAATTCTGCATCTGTTGACAAGCTTCATTTATTTCTGCTGCACCTGCTTGCATGGGAACGCCAGACTAATGGAATGAAAGGCATGTCGACAGCTACAGGATTGCATGTGACATTGACTAGTGTGTTGCCACTGTTGAAGTACCTAATTGAACGTGTAGGTTTCAGTTACCTGATGACAAGTAGAGTGAGCCAAGATCCAGCTGGGCATCATATCAAAATTTTCTGCCAGTCTTCGTACTGGCTGCAACACTCATATCCAGCGCCTGAGCAGACATTCGTAGTTATGCTGCAATCTGCCTTGCAATTAACAACCTCTACCACTCAGTTTCTACGGAAAACCTCAAACCTGGCATCCTCATTGCCATTTCCAACGCATATGCTGGCCAGCACAGTTCTCCCAGTGGCACGCAGGAGCTTGATGATAAACTTCTAGATGCAGCAGACGCAGTGCTTAACTCTGAAAATACAGCCATACCATTCCATTTGCACTGTGTGTTCTTAAAACAGTGCTAACAATTTGAGGGCACAGAGACAATACATGTACAGGGGAGATCGAAAGAAATGCAAACAAAGCGGAACCTAGGCGAGGCTCCACTGTTCGCATTTCTTTTCATAGCACTTTTACTTCGGTGGTAGCTAAAAGACGCCATAGAGTCGTCCATGATGCTTTCTAGAATGACTCTGTCTTTTTCTTACCACCCAGGTAAAACAATGAAAAGAAATTCCAACAGTGGAGTGCGTAAGCACCGGTTGTTCGCGTTTCTATTGCGATAGTACACATGAGCGCTCATGTGTACGGCTCATCTCTGCACCCTCGTATTGTTAGCTGCACGGCTAAGTAGCAAAAAAAAAAATGGCGTCTTGAAGACAGGCTGTGAAAGCTGCCCGAATTTGCTTCTAATGGCCAAAAAGCGGCAGTGAACCAGCCGAGTTCACTCGCGTGAACGACAAGGGTGACCTTCTGTATCCCTCTGCAGAGCCCCCTCTACAAATTGTAGCTGACCTGGAAAATACTTACACAACATGCTTTAGCCTCTAATACAACTACATGAAGACAGTATCCTTGATATTGTACAGGTGGTTAAGGCAAAAACTGAGCTTAGATCTGGTTGTCCTGGCCATTGTGAAAATGCGGCAGCCAAGCTCAGTGAAGTATACTGCCTATCACTGCTTTTTACATAACAAAACTGCCTTCCATTTTTAAACAACCGGAAGGGAAAATATTCTGAGTACCAGAAAATTAGTCGGTGCACTTAGACCTGCAAAGCACCTGTTAGGGTGAAATTCCATTTAACAATTTCGGCTGGTTACTCGAAGAATGTGCCTGCCAGGAAGTCAAGATTAGCTATACAGTCGAGCCCGCTTATAACGAACATGAGCGTCACATGGCGTCCATTCGTTATATCCCGAAGTTCGTAGTAAGTGAACCACAGCTTTAAAGAGTTGCTTGTAAAAAAACAAATTTTTTTCTTTGCGAAATAGTCCGTGATGGACGTCTGTTTTCGCAGCGCAGATCCGATGAGGGAGGTTTCCAAATTATTTAAAGCAGAAGCGTGCTCTTCGCCAAGGCCTTTGTCATAGACAAGTTGTCTGAGGCTCTCTATGTAGGCCATTGTTATAGGCGCTCTTATGGGTGCTAGCTCCGAAGTTTCGTCCTCATCCGATTCTGTTGCGTCACTCTTGTCCCGCACTTCAGAAACGATGTCCTCGTCCGTGCATGGTTCTGCGGTGTCGGCGTCGTCAGCGACAGAAATAAAATCATTCCAACCGATGTCATGACCCCCCTTTTCGGAATCGACGATGCGCTGCCACAAATCGCCACCTCCGCCCAGGCCGCTTTCATCATCTCCACCGCTGAATACAATGAAAATGGGCACGGTGCTCTTGTCCGCCATCCCGAATAACAACCAGGGCCCGAGATTTGAACGAAGCCAACAAAACGTCCGCACCACAAGAGTGACAAAAGCACGCGATGGGGTAGACGTGCAATGTACACAGGCGGAAATCAAGCCAATCAAGCTAAAGATACAGACGTACAGCGCCAGCGGAGAGACCAATAAGGGCCGTCCGTGAGCGCCAGTGCAGCCACGTCTTGGCTCCCAAGGAAGGCTTGCTTCATGGAGCGTGGCCTCCGTGATCGGCACAGGCGGCGGGGCGGTTGATCGCGAATGCCACGCGCGGATTTGCAAGAGAGTAAGGAGAGGGAAGCAGAGTTGCGAGGAGGGGAGGGAGGGCGATCTCGGAAGACGCGTAGGCGGGGAAAGGGCAGCTCGCTTGACAGCGGCATGAAACGGGGCGGGCAGTTCGCCTGCGATGAGGCTCGGGAAAACATACCACGCGCTGTGCACACAAAGGGGTCGGAGGCCGGTTATCTCGCATCGCGGTGCCGTGTTTATGCCGTCCGTTCGCTGTAACCGATCAGCAGGGCTTATGACGTTCGTTATACGTGTGATTTTGTGCCATTGAAACAATGTATATTTTGACGGTCGCACAGGTCTCGTTCGTTATAAGCGGAAGTTCGTCTTACGTGGGGCCGTTATATGTGGGCTCAACTGTAATTTTGTTTATAAATATTTGCACTTTCGCTGCAAGCCTTGCCTAAAATTGGGGTGAAAATATTTTTAATCGTGGGAAATATTTTGCGAATAAAATGTGTTCCTGAGGCCGCTGAGCCGCTTCAGGAAATGAGGAAAAGATATTTCCGTACAAGCAGATCGCTTGTACGGTGCCCTCAGAGATGAATCACTGGGGCAGCTCAGAGTAGTCGCATGTAAACAAAATAGTTCACTAAAAGATACATCTAAACAAACTACATCCACCAGCAAAACTATGAGCATTTCGCATGGCCCTTTGACAGTAGCAGACAATATAGAACGACGAAATTTTTCATCACTGCCAAAATGCTCAAAGGGGCACGGTGGGGGAAAAGAAAAAAAGGTGACTAGGAAGTTACGTTGAATTTAGTTGAAGCCAATGGCATTCAGGTTTCTTAACTAGGGGCGTATTATGCACCCCAGCATTACAACCATGCGGAGAAACATACACAAGCTCCTGAGGCAGCAGCGACAGCGCCGCTAGAAAAAGTTGCAGTGGCGCCATCTGGTGGCTTCTATGCCAAAGAACACACCCACGCCCTCCTGTTCGCGCCACTAGGACAGTATTCTAGTTCACTATACGGACGCTGCAGCCGCCAAACAAAATAAAAAACGGAAAATTCATCATCAATTCCTTGTGCTGGAGGTGAGATGAGGCAAAGTGAAAGCCCCATGTGGCATTTATAGGTATGAGCACACTAAAAAACACTGTAACAACGACGAATTCACTCTGAAGCGGGCAACCTGAGCGCCGCCATCTTGTCAATGCTAATCTCCTAGCGTATGCAAGGGCCAGGCATGCTAAACTCAAATTTTGCCGTACACTAACCTACCGTACGCAAAAGCTCGGTCCCAGTCAGTGTTCAGCGCACGCACACCACGCTATTTTTAGTGTACGCTATACTAAAACTGCTGAATGCCTTAATAAGAATACAGGCAGGATTGCCAGCAATGCAACAACATGCAGCTTCTGCTCTAGCAGGTCAATAAAAGCACAAACAAAAAGTTCAGCTATATCAATCTTCCCTCACCTTGTGACCATCCAGATGGGTGATTTCAGTTTCAAATCCGACCAAGGCGTCTGTCAATGAGATGGTCACATTTGTGTAAAGGTCATCACCCCTCCTCTCAAAAGCATGATGCCTGAAACAGAGCAATGTGGCAGATACATATAAAGAGGCATGTTGCTCCCTTTCAAGTGGTTGCAACAGCATGTACGACATTCATAACACCCTGTTCCTCCAGTGTGTTTAGTTGGTGTGTTGTGTCTTATAGCACATAAGCAACTAAGGCTATCATGTTTAGGAAAATCAATTATCCAAATATAGACAAAGGAATGCGTAGCAGACCAGAAACTTGAGCAAGCTGGTATACATGAGTGCACAATAAAGCAGCAGCAAACTGCAACAAACCAGTAATTATTTAATGAATAATATGAACAAATTAGCAAGTGAAATTAACTACAATGGAAGCTGCAGAACATAATTACTCTAACACTCATTGGTTCGATATTTCCATCAATGACCCTGTCTGCAAGTGTAGACCCTTCCAAACTGCGCGCCGCCATATTCCTCGTTGGAATGGTTTTTGCTCCTGGCGCTGCCAATCCACTACGCCTGTGACAGGGGCGCACAGTAGATTAGCGAACAAAAACGCAACACCCAGAGAACGCTTGGTAGCCCCAGATGCAAAAAGCAGCCCAAACAGCAATATGGCTGTGAACAGGCTGGAAAGGTTTACAGTCGAACCGCACTACAATGAACGCTGCTACAGCCAAAGTTCCGCCACAACAAAGTATTTCCGATTCCCAGTCAGCAAACCATACAAGACAATGCAATTATTTTCCCCCCAAAACAAACCATTTTCGGAGCAAGGCTCCACCTCAACAAGTTTTTGTGAGTAAGCAGCTGAATGTTTTTTTTTATGCGAAAGCATTATACGTCCCATCAGCACAAAAGCCGCCGTCTGCTGCCTGTCGACGCCCATGGCACGAAATTCCTCAGTGACGTCACCATGACATAAGCAGTAGGCCATAAGATAGTGACGTCTACAGTAAAGAATAATAAAATAACTAATAAAAAATAAATTTTCTTCCGAAGGTGCAGAGAATTACGAGGCGAGCACGCAACTCTAAGCCACAAAATCACGCTACTTCTTGGCAAATAAAGGTGAACATACTGTGCGAGTTTCCTTGCAATTGTATGCCAATGAGTAGGTGTGCCATTTGAAAGGAAAAAATCTAATGAATCTCACAACAGAGCTCATGATGAGACAATGCTTCCGCATTCAAAGCATGCAAGCAGTCTTAAGTGCCCTGCGTAATACCGTAAAAACCGGAATATAGGTCGAACTTTTTTTCAAAAAAGCATCGCGAAAAGTCGACCCTCGACTTATATACCGGACATTGGCGGAAAAACTACGGAAGTCTTGCAACAATGGGCGGAAGAAGTAAACAGCCGCCATCGACATCAGCAGCGGCGTGGCGTGGCGACATCGTAGCACCGTCATTTTGCGTTTGCATTGTTTCTTTGTTTAAAAATGAGCGGAAGGCGACGGCAATTCACCGTCGCCTTCAAGAAAAAGGCGATCGAGTATGCGGAAGCTAACGGCAACGTGGCGGCACAGCGCGAATTTGGAGTGGCGGAAAAATGCATTCGCTACTGGCGGAAGCAGAAGCAGCTTTTGGTTGCTTGCAGCAACCAAAAGAAAACTTCATTTCGTGGGCGGACTGCAGCGTACCCAGGACTGGAAAACAAGGTTGCGGATTTCGTCCGGGAGCTTCGTGCAAGATCGCTGCCTGTGACAGCTGAATCCATCCGTTTTAAAGCGGTAGAGATCGCGCGCGCCTCTGGACTGACGAGGGCGCAATTCAAGGGCTCGCCATCCTGGGTGCGGCGTTTCATGAAGAGGAAGGGCTTAGCACTACGGCGCCGTACTTCTGTGTGCCAGAAACTGCCCGAAGAATTCGAGGACAAGCTAATCGCGTTTCAGCGATATGTAATTGCGCTTCGGCAGCAACGCGACTACATGATAGGACAGATAGGAAACGCCGACGAAACGCCAGTGTGGTTCGATATGCCCTCAAGCCGGACTGTTTCCGAGAAAGGAGCGAAGCAAATCAAGCTTCTAACAACGGGCAACGAGCACTCGCGGTTCACTGTGATGCTCGCATGTACAGCTGATGGGAAGAAGCTGCCCCCTTTCATCATTTTTAAAAGAAAAACATTGCCGAAAGAGAAATTCCCACGCGACGTCATCGTCCGGGTTAATGAAAACAGTTTCATGAACGAATCGTTGATGCTGGAGTGGGTCCGGCTCGTCTGGAAGCGGCGACCTGGTGCTCTCTTTGAGCGAGCGAACATGCTCGTTCTGGACTCATTTCGAGGCCACCTCACAGCCAACGTAAAGCGGGCCCTGTGCGACGGCAAGACGGACCTCGTGGTCATCCCTGGTGGACTGACACCTGTGCTGCAGCCACTAGACGTGGTGCTAAATAAACCGTTTAAAGATAGAGTGCGCGAACTCTATAATGAATGGATGCTGGGCGATAACCCGACTACCCCCACCGGCCGCCTGCGACGTCCACCGCTTGCGACTGTTTGTGGCTGGGTGTCGTCGGCATGGAAATCTCTCCCGGAAGAGATGGTGCGCAAGTCTTTCAGGAAATGCTGCATAAGCAACGCGCTGGACGGCACAGAGGACGATGCTCTATGGGACGTGGGCAGCGAGAAGCACTCGTCGTCAGACTCTAGTTCGGACGACTCTGATTCGGAGTAGCGATTGCGCACTTTGTGTCCTTTTGTGTACTGCACACCCGGCCAATTTTTAACAGCATCGCGCGACCATCGACCCGCGTGTTTGTCAGCACCTTATCATCACGGCACGGAGCGGCGGAATAGCGAAAGTAAGCGCATGTGTATACATGCGCGTATCTCGTTTGTTTCGCCGCTCAGCGCCGTTAATAAGGTGCTGACAAGCACGCGGGTCGATGGTCGCGCGATGCTGTTAAAAATTGGCCGTGTGCACATGCGAGCAGCATTTAAATAAATACTGTCACCATTGTGCAACCGGCTGAGTAGCATTTGTTTCAAGGTAAGGGTTACTTTCAGTACTTTTGCCATTGAAAAATATTTTTTTCATTTTTACGATTGGTTAGTTGGGGGGGTCGACCTATATTCCGGTTCGACCTATAGTCCGGTTTTTACGGTATTTTTTTTCACATCCACATATGTCCATATCTCATTAGGTTTCGCCGAAAACCGCTGACTTCGGCAGCCATGTTTGGTGACAACTAAAATGCAGTTGACACTCCCGCGGAATCTGAATTATTGTGCAGACATGTACACATAAAGGTGCAATGCAGTGAACGACTACCTGCAATGATTTTACTGACAGCTCAGCTTTCAGCGTTTTGCTTGTTTCACTGATGAAGGCCTAACAGAAGTCAGTTCTGCGTTCATTTCAGTGTGAAATTACCGTACCGATGAAAACCGATGAAAATGTTAAAATGTTTTCTAATAAGCGCTGGCTAGTTCCAAAGCGCTTCTTCCGAGGCTTCATTGCGGAGCACATTAGGTCTGGCGACACCGAGCAAGTGGCACAGCATGCTAGTGGGTGGCACGTTGCAAAAAACCTCATGACGGCTAAGGTGCATCCTAGTCTTGCTTTTGTGCTGCAGGCAAGCACTGCGATAACATTTTATTTTGTTGTTTCTTTCTGGTACACCTGGGCATTGACCTAATAAAGGCACTGCTGCATGAACGGCAGTGTGACGGTGGTTCTAGGCGGAGTCAACAGAACGACACTCAGATGGTACGTTCATACCACACACTGCAAAACGTCTTTAAAGAATCAAAGCAACCACACTCCACATTTCTGGCACATCATCTAAAGCACTGATTTCGAGGTGCATGTGACTCCTATAAACACGCAGGGACTTGAGCGAAAGTGCGCCTGGTCACCAGGCAGCACAGTCTCAGTGCGGATTCTCGTAGGACCAAAGCGTGGGAAAAAAATTGATAACCGGTCCAACAGGTGCATTTACCAAAGTATTTTCTGTTGGGATATTTGGTTCATAATAAATTTGAATGACACAGGAAGACAGGCACTCTTTCTATTTTTCTTCTCTCTGTCTTCCTGTGTTTGTTCCTTTACGACATTCAAATTTATTATAGGTGCATTTATTACATAAATATGTCCATTGTCTGAGATTTCCGCAGTACCATAAAAAATTGTGACGTGGCATTGATTTCAAAACTGCGAAAGAGCCAAGCTGACAAGTTTTTGGAAAATAATCATTCATTATCTGTTTAGTCCAATCTGTTTGGTTATAGTTTAGTTTATGGGCATTTAAGGGGAGATGCGCATCGAAAAAGCGAGTTTTTCACGAAATTTTTCAGTTTTGGGTTTTTTACTTTAAAATTATCTTTGGGAATTCACAATTCCCCAAAAAATCAAGGCAAAATTCGAACGCGAAGTTAGTTAAAGATCCATTTCATTGAACCATGGTGGCTCGAGAAACTAACTTTCCGTGCACATTGTCAACTTTCGAGCGTCTGCCTCTCAAGAACGCGGCACCGCCCGATTGCAGTTTACTTGGAGAGGTAGAGTAAGCCTTCTGGCAGACAGCATTTCCTGCTGTTTCGTATTTTGGCTGTAAATAATAAAAAAAAACATGTTTTCGGCGCCTATTTCGAGCGTTTCTACTGGACCTTTAAATCACATGGTGCTTTAGTGTAGCTGCCACTGGCCGAGACCGATGCGCAACTGTGGCGAAGCCCACTTTATGCTACCGCATGCTTTCGCATTGTACGGCGTCTAGATCGATCTCTCCGGCGTTTGTTTTTTGAATCAGTTTGAAATGAACGACGACACGAAAAAGCGCGATTTCCGAGCTCGGAAATCTCCCATGAAGAAAGCGTACCGAGGACGCCGTCGCAAGCCTCGACAGAAAACGACAGCGCAAGGCAGCCGCCCAACGCCAGCTATCCCTAACCAAGGCAACGGCCACTTCGGCGAAATTGACGCCGTGGTGAACTTCGCGAGCGCCTCGGAAGTGAAGATTGGACTGTTTGAGAATGACACAGCTGCTGTGAGCAGTCGTCATTCCACAAGTGCCGCGATATGCGACATCAGCGCGCTTACATTACTAGCAAGCGGGGCTGCTTGCCTAACGTGCCGTACTTGTAACCTTGCGGTACGCGAATCAGCCAAAAAACCTAAGAGCCTTTCGGCATTTCTTGAACTCCACTGCGGAAATAGTGAGTGCCCTACATCGCTACTTTCTTCTACATACACCTCGAGCCATGCTCTCCCTGGTGGACTCGCGGATGGCGCCAGCGGAAGCCGGAGCTTTCAGAGTGGGAGCTTCCGATACAGCTTCGTCGTGAACATCAATGTGGCCGTGGCTGCGCGTGTGATGGTATAATATGGGACACAGTAACTTTCAACAAGTTCTCGAGAAGCTTTGTGTGCTGCCACCGGAAGAGCTTGTTGTGCTGGGAGCCTCCCGTGACCAGAAAAGAACGAAGATGATGTCGGTCCGCCAAACAGCCGAAGCCCGAGCACGTCACCGTAACATGGCAGAGTGAGCTCGTCTGCCAGACTCCATTCGCGAAGATCGTGAGGGCCCAATGTATGGGGCAGGAGACTTCTATTAAACATGGCTGTGTCTGGGACTCATTTTTGTATTTTGTCAAGAAATTTCATGTGCTTGCATTATGTTTTTCAAGGATACAGATGTCTGAAAGTTTCTAACGCGTTTTTCTCCAATTATAGTTTTCAGCATTCTTTTATATTTTGTGCAACAAGTTTCAAGTACTTGCAGTAGTCAAATTTGGATAAAATATTGCACACAGCCTCTTCAAAGTCTGTAGAATGTTGCTATCTATCTGATTATAAAACATATCTTCAAAATTTCTTGAAAAAAATTCAAATTTTGACACATGGTGCCAAAAATATATACATTTAGAGTTCCTGAATTTTTTTTACGATTATGGGATAAAATGAATAAATTTGAAGTAGATTTCAACATACTACATTACCAAAGCAACACAATGAGCTATTGCAAACTCCTCTAAACATAAATTTCATTATCAAAAAAGTGTTCACAAAAGGCCCTATGTTGTGATTTTGTGGACCCTTTTACACAAAAACTAGGCAAGCTGCAAAAAAAAATAAGACCATATTTGGAATCTGCATTAAAAACCCTATCAATGACCCAAGTTACATAATCATAGGTTCAATATTAAGAAAAAAGTGTCTTCGAGGAGCGTGTCCCCTTAACATCCCAAAGCGAATTAGGCTATGAGGGACGCCGTAGAGGAGGACTCCAGAAGTTTCGACTACCTGGGGTTCTTTAATGTGCGCTGACATCACACAGAATTTCGCCTCCATTTAAATTAGGATGCCGCGGCTGGGATTGAGCCCGTGTCCTTCGGGTCAGCAGCCGAGCACCGTAACCACTGAGCCACCGCGGCGGTCTTGTCCAATCTGTCAATGTTCTGGCCATTCCAATGCAAAGCCTATGATACAAGCCAATTTCCCTGACATACTACTACGTCTGTGCTTTAATGTAATGAAAACTGTACAAAAAGTAAAATAAGGAAGGAAGAAAACAGAATGACAAAAACTGAGGTATAGTTAAACCTCAATGTAACGAAGCGTTTCATTTTCGCAGCTTTGTTTCCTTGAACACTCTATATTTTTAGCTCCAATATATTGAAGTAAACTTTGCTGGAAGAAAAGCTTGTACAGTGAAGGCTCGTTAGTAATTTGAACCTCATTAATTCGAATTTCTGCATAAATCGAACTGAACAACTTGGTTCGTCCATGCTCTATTAGACACCATACAAAACACAGCCCGTTAATTTTAACGTGTATGGGATGCGGCATTGATAATTCGATCTACACGCCGCCACGCCTGGGTGGCCTGGGCACGCGGAAAATCAAGAAATCCTCCTGCGAGGCTGCGCTGCCTCCCTGGAGGAGATGTGGAGAGGGTAAAACGCATGCGAGGTGCGAGATCATGTAAACAGGGGAGGGGACTCGATGTCTGAGCGCAAAACAAAATGGAGCTTTGACTGTTTGCTGCAAGTCTGTCTGTTCTCCAGTGCCCTTTGAGTGTGATTGGTTGGAGTCGTAGCGGTAAACCTACACAGTGTGCCACGGTGTAGTCAGTCTGCAGTAATTACCGCGCCAAAACGCTTCAAGAGAAGACTGAAACCATGCATGAAGTCAATGCCAGTGCATTATTGAAACCGGATGCCATCAAAAAGCACAGCATGCTCATTGATTTCCCAGTTTAGGACTTGGGCTCAGAAGGTTGTAAAATCGGGCAATGTATGTGCGGCCATCCTGGTGACTTTTGCTTTTTGACTGCGACAGTTGTGCGACCCTGCACCTCGCAAGTGATAATTTGGGAGCTGCAGAGGCTGCGCCATCATTTTGGTTGAACAGCACCAGTTGCGGGATCGTTGCACATTCCTCCACAGCGAAAGTTTGGAAACGTTGAACGCCGCTCGCCTCTTCAGTATGAAGTCAAAAAGGTGGTTTTTTGATAAGTACAGGAGAAAAAAGCAGAAGGTGATGACTGAATACTTTAGAACAATAAAATAGCAAATAATCTTACTGCCAGAAAGCTTCCCAAATGTAGTGAACTGCATATTCTGTTCACTTTCGTTAGTTTGAACTATGAACTGCGGTGGCATCCCCGTTAAAGGGGCTCTGAAAGAGGCTCTAATAAAGTTGCGGTATGCCTGGGATGTTAAAGCACGGCGCTTAAAGGGACTACGCAATCAATGAAAAGTCGCTTGTAAATGTTTTCAATGCTTAGAAATGATCCTAAAAAGCATTCACACCAAATATGAGTCTTCGGAACTGAGCCGGCAATTTATTATCAATTTTTAAAAACTGCGTTTTTTAAAATTCGCGGGCCGATTGGTGCGCTCGTAGTGACCGATTTTGAAACTAAAATCATGAAAAAAGACGTCACTCTACCCATGACGTCACCAGGCCACCACACGCTGTCATTCGCTGGAGCCACGGCAGCCACGACGTCACAGGCACACTTCCAGTAGCCGTGAAAATCGTCTGCTCGTGACGCCGCGCGACCCTCGGACAAGCGCGAGCCAGGGCATGGCCTTCGCGCATATGGTTTCAATTTTCCTCTGCCACCTCCTTCTGTCGGGAGTTCTGGAGCCACTCGCAGTGGCTTGCCGAGTCGCTACTGTTGTCGCTGGCGTTCAGCCGGTACGGCGTGAACGCATAGGGCTCGATGCCCATCGCGGCCGTAAGAGCGAGCAGTCGCACCTCGAAGTCCGGGTCCATTACTGCTAACTACAACAGACGACAAGCAAAGAAACCCGACACGCGCCGCAATCACGCCGCCGACGCTGCTGCTGGGGTGCTAGGAGGAACAGCCAGAAGTTGCAAAAGGAACGTGAGCAGATGACGTATTGATGGGCGGGGCCCAGTCCCAGACCTGTTTTCTTTATTTTTGTCTGGTGCCCTGCGTGTACGAGCTGAGGGGGGAGAGGAGGAGCGCAATTTTTAATCGTCTATATCTTGGTTGTTATTGATGCTAGCTTAAAAAATTCTTGCGTTGGGGTGACGAGTGATGAAATGCCTATCTCTCGTCTGCTTTACGTAATCTCAATTAATTTATTGCATAGTCCCTTGAACAAATATTGTCCAGCACGAATTTTTTTAATGCGCTTTGTAGAAGCTTAGCTATCTGTAGTCAAAATTTGAATTTCAGCGTCTTCGTGCTTTTCCCTGTCCTCTCGGAGCTTTTTGCACGCTGGAAGGTCAGCATTCCTCTGCTGGCCCCATCTCTGGAAGCGGAGCTTTCCGACCCACTGGCCATGGTAGCTGCCTGATGTCTGAAAGAACATAGCCAATAGCCACCTCTCGCCATGTATACACAGATGCGAGTGACGAAGGAGAGTACGAGCATGAAAAAGTCGCCGGGAAGGGCTCGCCAAATTTAGCGTGCGATTGTGGGTCCCCTGCTGCGTGTATAAGTGTATTACTTTACTTGGGTTTTCATGACAACGTAGTGCAGTGATTGAGTGAGTTGATGTGCTTCCATGGAAGATGCTTCAGGGCCGCTTTTAAATTCAAATGAACGAGCTTTTACTGTAGTCCTGTTTCTGAAGTGGAAACTTCGAAACCCTGTAACTAAAGTTCTATGAGAGGCAGGCTGATAATTTCGCCCTTAATGCATGCATTTAAGTGAGTTCCTTGCAGCAAATTGATCAATTTTCTAAGGAAGCAGAAGGCTCCAGCAGTGAAATACTCAAGCACTTACGGCATGGTTCGTATCCTCAATTTCAGGTCCCCAGGCTCACCATCAATGTGGGGTTCACCTACATTGCAGCAAAAAGAAAAACAAAAACTTTGAAAATGGGCAATATAAAAACAAAAAAGCAATTTTGCTCCGGAAGGAAATAGGCATGATGGAAAGTCCAAAACACTACAATGTGAAAAATACTGGACTGTTTTACTACCCAGGAATATAGTTAAACCTCGTTAAAACGAAGTTGAAGGGGCCTGGCAATTACTTCGTTATAGCCCATGTTGACCGAGCTTACAAGGGGAATCATCATCCTTTCCTTATTTCCAAAATTTCGTTACAAACCATTTTCTTTGTAAGGAGGCTCGACTGTGCTGACTGCAACAGCAAATGATACAGTACGACGCCAGCACAAGCTACACTTCTACCCTGGGTCATATTCACCGTCTAGTGCATGGTGCAAATGGTGCATGAATATTGCGATGTATAATGATATTTATGCAAAACAAATAATGCTGCTGTCACAAGGGCACTTTCAGTCATGATCGAACTCAATGCAAATCTGGTGCTGCTACAACCCAGCCACTCACCATCAAGCTCAATCCTACTCGACTGCAAGCCAGTTCCTGAAGTACTATCGCACTTTCGATCATGCTACTCTCATGCACAAGACATGGTGAAATGCAAATGCAAAACGTCACAATAATAGTTCATGAAATAAATATTTTTATTTATTTGTTTGCTTTATTCAGTGTGGCACGACTTTCCAGACTGTGTTCACACACTCAACACCACATGCCTGCCTGGGCACTAGTCAAGCTGGTAGTATGGTGATTACGTGCGTTTGTGATAGAATCTGCTGCAGCGTTACACTCGGAAGTTTTGATCAGAAGCGTTTTTGTTTAATTTTACTTCATGCCACTATTTCAAAGACTGTGTGTGCATGCAGCACCACTTGGCATTTAGAAGGCCAACTTATCGATCGTGATCCAAGTGGGTGGGGTGATCGAGCATGGAGCTTCAATCAGGATTGGAAGTGCATGCGTGACAGCATTACAAGACAACTGCTGCACTTGCTGCCAAAGCTGTCATGATCCATACACTCTCGACCAGTTCCCTAGCAGTTTAACAACTGCATCATGATTTTCCTCCAATAATTTTGTATTAGGCTCAATAACTGTGTCCAGCAGATCCAGTATCAGCGATAAATCCGGATCTAACCCACTCAGAATCTGCATGCTGAAGCCTACAAGAAAGCACACAATGCAAGCTACAGTTAAATGGCTGCTGCACAACACACACACTATTGTCAGGATGGTTTTAGGGCACCATTGAGGTCCTCATAGCATGTCGACACTTGAAAAGTGTTTGAGTGCAATCACAAACAACTGGTTCCCTTCTATAACCTCTGTATGCTTCTGGCGCAAAAATATCCACAACTTTTAACTAGGAGCTCAGAAGTAATGCAGCCAAATTGTTTCCTGCATTAAGAAAATTGCTCAGAATGAGAAACTGAAAAAGCTGGTGGCGCAGTCTCAGAAAGTTGGCATGCAGTCCAAAAGCTTGTGTTGTTCTCAAATTATCCTTTATATCAAATAATTTCTCAGCACTGTAACGCTCCAACATGAATGTTTAGGAAAATGTATGGCTATATCGCAGAAAAATTAGCTGTTACATCTGACATATCGAACTTCAGGCAATGCTGGGTGACTCAAGCTGGCTTTCCCTCATCACATCTCTGGAGCTCTCCTGCACGAAACTGTGAGTGCTATGGTGCTGCATAGCGTGTGCAGGCCAATTTTCCATGATGTAGGCAGCAGGCACGTAGCCAGCCAACCAGAATATGTGGTTTTAGCATGTTGCACCAGTTATGCTCGCACTGTTATGCAGTTTGCAAGTGCCGTGCATCACGCTGCCATCGGCAATTTCGTATGGTTTTCGTTGCCTCTGTGTGACTGGATGGCAGCAACAAAACGGCAGAACCTCCCCTTTTCCACGAAACTGGAAATTATCAAGGGAGCTGAATGGGATAAGAAGAAATTCGAAGTCGCCGCAGCGTACAACATTCCGAGAAGCACGCTGAGCATCATTTTGCTGGCGCTCACTTCCTTCTTTCCGCCAGTCTACCCGTTTTAGCAAAGGCCGCCCCATGACTTCACCAGCTAATCTCGATGACTCTCGCTGCTGCCACTTCCTTTCACGTGTTCGCGTAAGAACAAGGCTGACGTTCAGACTAAAGTAGAAAAGCAGCGTGGCGCTCACAGCACCAGATGCGTATGCATAGCGGTGTATGAAGATGCTGAGGCAGCTGCAATACAAATGCTCAACGTTCTATCACAAAACGTTCCCATTTCTGGCCCCATGGCCGAGCAGAAAGCAAAGGACTTTGTTTTTGTTCTCATGAGACCTGACTTCTATGTTGGCTCTGGTTGACTGCAGCGCTTTAAAGAACACCACGAAATTGTTGGCAAGGCAATCACTCGTGATTGCCGTTGTTGCTGTGAACACGTAGATGGAAGAAACTTTTTTGGGTGAGCTTGACGAAGCCATCGCGGGTCTTGATTTGTGGAACCAGTGGTTCGGATTTTCTCGTCCTCTTTGTGATGGGGCAGCCGTAGATGACTGTCTCAAGGGATGACGATGTTGAGACCGCGGGACTGCATGCAGACGAAGTTATTGCAGACATCATGGATAACCACCACAGATGTGACTTGTGACGAGGACTTGAGAGAACCTTGCCCATGCGCTTCAATGAGCTCCGTGCGCTCAGCATGGTTTATCGCTATTGTGTGCCAATAGAAGGCTGCAGTCTCAGCTGTACCTAGTCCATCAATAGCATTGAAAAAGGCTCTCCCCAAGGCAATAAAAATGAATAAACAAAAAATTAATGACTACTTTGCTCGCTAAACTGCGTGCAGCAAGTGGCTATCATAACTTAATTTTTTTCCCATCTCAATGCTTGTATGTTAAATTTACAGCCACTTTTATATCCAATTACACATTATATCAAACTAGTAGGCGTTTTCTGGGAGTTCAATATACGCAGGTTCAACTGTACAATGGAATCTTTTCCATTCAAGCGCATTTATATTAAACTTATGTTTTGGTTCCACTATTAAAAAGGCTCCAGTTAACTGGAATGCCGTATAATTTGAGAAAAATGTCAGTCCCCTTCAAGTTTGAATTATTTAGAGTTGACTGCACTATGACTTCCCCATGCTTTTTATGTTCTAGGCCCTGCCTTGCTCGTGACTGTGTGGCCCAAGCCAGCAAGACTGGATTGCATTTCAGCACTGAAGGCTGCTTGGAGGGCCAAATGTTTTTTATAAACTTGCATCAATATAGTAACAGGTTAGACAGCATTTCCAAAGGTGTTGAGCTGGAAGAAGGCCTCAAGCAAGGTGGAAACAAGAGCATCAAGAAGCAAGGATAAGTTTCAGCACAGAGGAGAAACAACAGTGAGTGGAGCAGTGAGTGATATGTGAACAAAAGCTTTTAGATAGCATCTCAGAATTAAAAAGTGAGGGAAGGATAGCACACACAGCCATCATGCAAAGTAGACTATTGCCAGCATAGGAGACATAAAAAACCATGGAACACAAAATGCACTGTTACACATCACATTTTACTTTATAATCACAGAAATATCCCCTGAAATTTAGTTCCAAGCATTCAATACAAATTCCAGCTAACAGCAAGTTTCCATTTTATAAAAAGAAAGCACCACAGCTGCTCAACACAAGGCAGATGACAAAACGAAAATGTAGTGCACTGTTACTGTAATGTCTAAATCAGCTAATGGGATATGATATCCTGTGGTCCAATGAATATAAAGAGGACTATACTCTGTTTCAGACACAGCAGGCAGTGCTGCGAAGGCTGCGGAAGTAGTGCGTCCGCGAAATCATTGTACTCCACCATGTGTCATCCGTTCTTTTCGAAACTTTGGCAAGTGTTCGGACGAAAACTAAGAGTGGTATAAAACGAAGTGGTAGCATTAGGAATCACGGTCGAAGCTGGAGGCGCCCAGTGTTCAGGCCCTCTGGCTGTAATTTTCACTGAGTGTCGACTACTTTTTAGGCGCGGATGGAGTTGGAATGATTCACCCTACCAGCTGCGTAACATACCGCCACATGCGGTTCTTATTCCTCAAAAGACTTGAAGAGTCGCAGGACGCAAATGTGGCATGAGGTACAACTAAGTCTAGGAGGTGCCAGACACAGCACTTAAGGTTTGTCGCAACAAAATGTGCCTGTGTTCACTTTGTATGGTGAACTGATTTTGAGCGCGGACTTAGCTTGCGCAAACAGGCGTGCTAGAGCTTTGGCAGCGTTGACTGCTACGTATGAAACGGAGTACCTATATGCACACATCAGTCAATACTACAAACAAGTGGCAGACTGACTAATTCTGTGCGCCTGCAGATACACCCACAGCGGGATGCAAAAACATGTCAAATATAAAATTTATGCAGCTGCCCTCCTCCACTGCATCTTGACAATATGAATTCCGGCGCAACACCAAAAAAAACTTGCAGGTTTGAGGCATCCATGAAGCTTAGCACTTTGGAAATCATTATATTGCAAACATGCATTAACTGTCTATAGTAGGATACAGCTAAAAAAAAACAGCAGTTGTTAACACTGGGTCACAGTCTGAGCCATCCTGTATTACTGCACCAGCCAATCACAACAGTAAACGAAATCAGCTTTTTATTGTTTGACTATTTACCTAGCCAGGTGTCAGAATTCTAGAGCCCAGAATTATTTCTCTTGTGATTAGCTTCTTGTTAAGTAAAAGGAAAAGTTTTAACAGCAGACTACTTTTTTGTGGAAAAATTCTGTGCAACGGTGCTATGCTAAATGTGGGCGGAGCTTCACTGCAGACTTATGTTGTATCCAACTATAGAGATCATAATGCACATATTGTACTGCAGTAAAAAAACCTTACAGACCAAACTGGCCATTTAACTCCATCTCACACAGGCACACTAGTTACTGACCTTCTGCCACAAAGACTTGCTCTTGCCCATCTTTCATGCCAGCCTCCACTTCCACCTCCAACAGTTTCTCTTCATTCACCAACCTGAAGAGATCCCAATAATCAGGAAGGAACACACAAAGCTTACTTCTTTCAATGCTCTACTAACACACACAACTGTTGCTCAAGCATAACCACGAAAACTCACTTGACATTAGGGCACTCATCGCAGACGGTCTGCTGCATCATTTGGAAGCGGCCAGGTCCTAGCTGTCGTGTGACCATCTCTTGGCGACAGTTACATCGCCGGGTGCCTTTGGCTGGTTTCACCACTGGCTTGTTGCGAACAACCTCGACAAAGTTCCCTGCATACAGCTCTTCCAGGGTAACCCAGAGGTCCATGACCACATCTGCACCACGAGGGATTTCCCGTTGCTCGTTCCGGGAGCCTTCACCAAAGAAGCCGAAATCACCGAAGAAACTGCCGAAGAAAGTGAAACATGTTGCAATTAAAGATACCAAAAAATGCAAAAAATATGATCCATAGTGTGGTGAACTGCAGCAATGGTACAGTATGGTATTGCATGGGATAATAGGCGTGGTATTATGGCATGGTTGGTTG
Organism: Amblyomma americanum; assembly: GCF_052857255.1. NCBI lineage: Eukaryota > Metazoa > Arthropoda > Arachnida > Ixodida > Ixodidae > Amblyomma > Amblyomma americanum. The sequence goes on along the minus strand of NC_135497.1, from coordinate 79,576,418 downwards.
AATGTCCGAATGCTGCACATGCATTATGAGGGATACTGCAGTGGAGTGCTCGAACTTATTTTGACTGCCTGGGGTTCTTTGATGTGCACATCACACGGCAAAGAACCTCTTGTATTTGACCTGCACTGAAATGAGGCCACCACAGCCACGATTTGACCCTGCGAACTCTGGCTCAGCAGCCAAGTGCTTAACACATTCACGGAGTTGTGGGTCACCAATGGGTAACATCGTGTATACATGCTGTGCGGCAATGAATATTGAGTCGTGCGAAGAATCCATGGGTCAGCTGTGATTTATCAAAGGATCAATGAAAAGCACAAATGGCGTGTCGCTGTCGCCAATTACTGGCAGTTTCAAGAAGTTGGCTTAGCCGTGGCTTCCTGTGAATTGTAGCTGTGCACTGTCATGATGCATCCAAGAAAATTGAAGGTGGCCCACCGGTGCGCCATGCCGCACAGGGATTAGGGCTCCAAAAATTGCCGCCGCAGTGAACACGTTAAGACAATGAGCCATTGCAGAGAGTTTAAAATAAACAGTGTAATATGAACACTGATGTACTTTTCAGGGCTTTTCCTTTCTCAGAGTGTATTCCGTGCTGTTGTAAAAAGTATAAGGCCAGAACAGCAAGCATACTAAATGCCTACACATACTGCTGGTAACACAGAAGACACAAACAATGCAAGATAACTCCGAAAACATCTATTAATTATTTGCCCTAGCAGCATGCAAAATGTCAGTGAATTGCAGAATGAAAAGAAAGCACACATGCTACACCTAGTGACAGAGCATCAGGTGAAGGAAGCACTAAGAATTTGGCAAAGAAGCTCCGCTGACAGAATTCGGAGCTGCATGACAAACTAGCACTAAAATTACATGCAAGCCGTTAACCTTCATTTTCATTTTCTTGTATGTTGTTATTGGGAAAGATGGCTTGCACACCTTATCATATATGCCATGATAGGGCACTAAGTGAAGCTTCCATCAAGTTTCCACAGTGCAGTTGGTGATAAGTGGATTAGACAGGCAGATTTTTGCCATACATCAGGTTATCCAACAAGGTGGCTGCTGCGACGTCTTACAAGCCATCAACACGTGCACATATTTAAGGGCACCTTACAGAGACAATGTATAAATGGGACAACTCAAATTAAAACAACACAACACAAAGATGTTTGCAGAAATTTAAAAGACAGCGCAATTTACTTTCATGTAAGATGAGCATCCAGCAGGAAAGTATATTTTCTGCTGGTTACAAACTGCAAACAAAAATGAAACATTAAAAAACGACTCACCTTGCGAAGGGATCACTGCCACCAAACGCATCATGTTTCAACCCCTCTTCTCCGTGACGATCGTACGTTTTCCGTTTTTCAGGATCTGACAGCACCTCATAAGCTGCTCCCAGGTCTTGGAACTTCTCTTGTGCACGCGGATCATCCTTGTTTTTATCAGGATGCAACTCCTTTGCAAGCTTTCGGTATGCTTTTTTGATCTGATTCACATTTGCCGAACGCGACACCCCTAGAATACTGTAGAAGTCCCTCCTGAAAGGCAAGGTGCAGACATTAGAGTTCGAAGGTGCTACTGTGGCCCGCCGCTAAACTCCTTCCAACATCGGGCACGATGAGTCATAATAGGATCCGAACTAGGAGCCCTTACGCTCATCATGCCACAACGTCGGCAGCGCACACAAATCACTGCGAATGCATCCAAGCAAGCTTAGGTGCGTTCACAACGAGCACAAATACCAGGCTGCGGTCAGAGCCGGCCGAGCGATACTGAAAGCGACACGTCGACGAAACATCTACTTTCTCTGGACGGTCACTAATGCCCCTGACAACGATATAAAAAAAAAACTGTGAATCTCGAAGCTATCGACACGGACACACGGACATGTAATGTTGACGTGGTGCGAAACAAGAAGCCAGCAAAATGTTCTTCGCAGCCTTGAGCTGAGATCAAGCAGATACCGAGCAAGAATGGCGACAATAGCATAAAAGCATGCAACCAAGGTCTGCACAACGCGAAACCACGTCATTTCAGTGCACAAGTGCTTAACATGAGCCCGGCAAGATTTGACAGCGAGTCCTGTTCGAGCGAGAACAAGCGGACGATCTCATTCATTCTGTTCAACTGTAATTTCCACTTCTGGAGAAAAACGAATGACAGTAGAGTAAGCTGCACTGCACGCTATTCCTACTTCACACTAAATATTCAATTCTGAGCGCTTACCCGGCTAAGCTTTGAGCAATTAGAAGCAGAAGAACGGAAAAACTCAGGAGCCCGAGCGCCGGTGACGCCATTGTTGTGATATACACGTGTATCAAAGTGCATGCCGGGTAGAAAGTAGAAGCAGGAGCTAAGCGTGGCGTCGTGGCGTCACCTAAGAGGAGTCAAGTTGGTAATATCTCATTGGCTACTGTAAAAACGAAACCGCAACGAAAGTAGTTTTGTTTTCGCGAAATACTCAAATTAGAGTGTTTTGAATAGAGCAGAGTTTTCAGATTTATTTTTTTCTTCAGAAGAACCAAAGCCTTCAAAATATCAGCGAATAGCTGCGAAATTTTTTTTTTGGCTAAAGAAAGAACAACGCCAAAGCTTGCAAACGCGGTTACAGCTATGAAGAAAAAGGCACCTACGATGTTAGTTCCTATAGCTTTATTCGATTCAGAGCTGGTTCACGGCACCACTCCTGAAAAAGTGTCGCTGGTGCCAGCTCAGTGGAGAACCAGTTCTGTAGTGCAGGTAGCGCGTCAGCAGCGCCCCGCCCTTATGTGCGACAATTTTCAATCGAGCGCGTGCAAGCAGCTTTTGTCGTCTGCTCGCCGTGGAGGTGGTCAGTGGTGCAGTTCTCGCGTGTGTTTTTTGTGTGCGGTTTTCGTGCATAACGAGACTTGCGTCGTCCATGGAGTTGGCCATGGTCGACGACGGGGACATCACATAGTTCCTTGCTATGGAGTAGTTCTACTCTTACTACACTGAATACCAGGAAACCGACTCCGTGCTGCCCTTGCAATTGCCGCAACTCGCTTTTTTGGACCGATTGCAGCCGAATTCTGAAGCACTGTAAAAGCGTGGTTGCAATTGCTACTTCAATTTCGAATTCATGAGGCTCTTCAGACTATCTAGAGAGTCGTTCGAAGAACTTTCGGCGCGCTTCAAGGCCCTGAATATTTTCCGACGCCTAATTGGGGGGGGGGGGGGGGGGGGCACAAATTACCGTCGAGAGCCCACCTCGCTCATTTAGCTCTTTATAAGCAGTTTAAAAGTTACCTCGCTGCTTTGCGTGAGCCCCGGCATCCCCGTAGCCACAGCAGAATCAATGTCCAAGCAGCGGTGATACCAGCAGCATCTGCCTGCATGCTAGCGCAGAAGGCAGAGGTACCGGCGCCAGCAAAACACGCCCGCGATTCGCCCTGCCCGTATTTTCCCAACAGCCCACACGCCATTGTTGCGCCGTCTGAAAAAAAAAAATGTTTTGTGTGAACTCGCACGCACACGGACGGCTTATATAGCTATATATGTTATACAAGTAGCAGGTACAACAAAAAACACAAAGTTACCTGCTGTGGCGTATATTTCAGCGTCATTTTCTCGCAAAATGACACAGGACCCGTCGACGACAGCGAAGACCTCCCTCAATTCACCTTCAATACTTGCGAGCATGTTAGCGTCGTCTGCTCAATGCTGTCTGCATGTGCACAGGAGGAGGAGGAGGAGGATAAACTTCATTTTCGTCGACCAAGGTAGCAGTTGGTGTGGGGTTATAGCCCCGTCAAGTGGCCATGAGTCCGTGGCGTCCGGCGACTTCTAGGGCCCTTGTCACAACCCGGATCTGTGTGTCCGAGTCGGAACTGAGCAATGCGACCTCCCACTGGTCTGGATTCGAGAGCTGCAAACCTCGCGAAGGGGAGTCCTGAGGGCAAGCCCAGAGTATGTGGGATAGAGTGGCATGTTGGCCACGTAGTTGACAGGAGGGAGAGTAGACCGCAGGGTCACGGAGCAAGACTATACAGGAGGTGAAACTCCCGTCAGCGCAGCGAGCGCAGACGATCAGATAAAGCAATGCCGATGAAGGGATAAACCAAGAGGGATACATGCGAGGCACTATACGCCGCCACCACCTTTAGAGATGAAAGTGGGGGGAGTACCGGTCGCTGAGGTCCAAACGATCAGGATCCTGGGTATGTATCTGCAGACTAACAGGAAGAATAGCGAGTCCTTGCAAAGGCTTAAAAATACGGTCAATGCTACCGTGCGGCTAATCAGGAGAATCGCCAATCGTAAGAGAGGTGTTAAGGAAAAAGACTTGTGTAAGCTAGTGCAGGCATTTGTGCTCAGTAGAATAGTGTATGCGACGCCTTATTTGAAGTTGGACGCGGCGGAAAAAGGAAAGGTGGAGGCTATGATTAGGCAGGCGTATAAAGCGGCCCTTGGGTTGCCTCAAAATGCGTCTACCGAAAGGCTGCTGGGATTAGGGGTGCACAACACCCTAGAAGAACTACGGGAGGCGCACTTGGTGATGCAGCTCGGTAGGCTTTCAAAAACAAAAGCAGGAAGGGACATATTGGAAAGGATCGGCATTGGAGTTGACGTTCCAGCCGGTGACACGAAAATTCAGATGAGGCGGGAAATGCACAAGGGCTTGTACATAAAACCTTTGCCCAAGAACATGCATCCAATACATCATGAGGACCGCAGGAAGGCAAGAGCCAAAGCTTTACATGCTAAGTACGGGAAGTACAACGGGGCAGTCTATGTAGATGTCGCCGAGTATAAGGACAAGGATGCATTTGCAATTGCGGTGGTGGACGGGCGAGGACGCTTGATCGCCTCTGGATCAGTCAAAACCCGCTCCCCAGAAACTGCTGAGGAAGCGGCGATAGCACTAGCTATGACTAGTAGTAATGCTGACCTGATCTTCAGCGATTCAAAAACAGCCATCCGAAATTTGGCGAGGGGCAGAATATCTGTCACAGCGGCGCGGTTGCTGAATCGGGCCACGGAGCGAGGGATTACGGAGACGGAAATTGTCTGGGTACCTGCACACTCTGGGAACCCTGGGAACGAGACGGCTCACATGAATGCTCGAGGTTTCGTCAGCCGAGTAGGTGAGCTGGACGTCCCGGGAAGGTCCACGAGAGATGGGCTGGTATCCTTTCATGACATTACTAACCATTTCAGACTTGAGCGGAGGATTTACCCACCCCCGGACAAGCAATTGGTGAAGGCGCAGGAATGCGTCTGGCGACGATTGCAGACTAGATGTTTCTTCAACCCATACGTATTGAGCAAAATCTACCCGGACATTCAGCCGGAGTGCAAATGGTGTCACGAATTGGCAACCTATGACCACATATTATGGAGCTGTAGCATAGCACCGCCACCGGCGGACATTATGCGTGATCCTTCCCTCGAGCAGTGGGAGGCCGTGTTGGCCAGCTCAGACCCGGTCGTCCAGACCAGGGCCGTGGAGTGGGCCACCCAGGTCGCCGTCAGCCATGGGTTGATGGCCATCTGACACGGAAACGTCCACACATGCTCTCTGACGAAAATAAAGTTTTTCCATCCATCCATCCATCCACTGTATGCGCCGACGGGGTCGCATACAGTGGCAGCGCCATGCGGCGCCTCGTAGAAGCAGCAGGGAAAAAAAATGCAGCGCCCAGGCAGGCGGCTTCGGCGTGCGCTCAAAGCAGACAAGCAGACGACACGGGTGTTTACTTCAGCGGGCACGCCGTATATACTCCCGTATATACTCGTAGGTACTCTGGTAGAGGGGCACATTATCTCTCGAGAGAGCTGGAGCATAATGTCTTGCGTAGACAGATTTGAGTAGAAGCCAATCATGGTGCAAGGTAGGAGATCATTATCTTCAACATAATGATTAAGACGGTTGAGAATGACGTGCTCCATCAGTTTCCCAGCACAGGAAGTGAGGGAGATGGGGCGGAGGTGTTCGAGAGCTAGTCGTTTGCCTGGTTTCGGTATGAAAGTCACGCGTGCATGTTTCCATGCTGCAGGGATTTCTCCCTTTCTCCAACAATTATTCATGAAGGCAGTGAAAGCCTCAATGGACGGGACATCTAAATTACGGAGAGTTGTGTTGGAAATGCCGTCCGGTCCCGGGGCAGAGTTTGGGGCGGAGCTGAGTGAGAGCGAATCTTACCTCAGCCTCCGAAATCTCCGCATCGAGGGCCGGGTTGTCACCACCCATGTAGAAGGGGGGGGGGGGGGGGGGGGAGAGAGGGTCCGGGGAAGTAGTATTGAGATACCGGACACGAAGTTCACCGAGAAGATCCCGGTCTGAGCCGGGGTGTTGATGGACTATGCGGGAAATACTGTCTCGTTGGGATGTTTTGCAACCGTCCGGGTCCAAAAGGTATCGGAGAAGGTGTCAGGTGCGGCTTAGCCAGAGGTGGCCACGCATGTTGTCACAAACTTGACCCCATTGCTGGGTAGCCAATGAGAGAGTGTGCGCCTCAATCTGTTTGTCTGTCTTTGCTATTATACGCCGAAGCGTTCTATTGTGGAGTTGTGTTTTCCAGCGGTTTTGCATGTTTTCGCGGGCCTGCCATAGGTGGAGGAGACGGCTGTCTGTACCGGATTTATCAGTCGTGGCAGGTGATTCCTGAGTAGTAGCAGGGACATCTGCCTGGAGATTGGAGATCCACTCGTCCAGGTTATTAATCCGGGTAGGGGCGTTCTGAGCACGTAGGGAACGAAACTTGTCCAAATCTGTGATTAGGCTCGGGCGACCTTTCCGACGGTACGGGGACGTGCTGAGGGTGGTCGCGAGGATATAGTGGTCACTGCCAAGGGTATCGCCAGTGTTGAGCCACCGATCGATCCGCACGTTTTTGCAAAATGTTAGATCAGGTGAAGTGTCAACAGACACGCTGTTTCCTACGCGGGTGTGAGTGTGAGGGTCAGTAACAAGGGTGAAGCCCAGTTCCTGTGCCCGTAACCACAGATTGTTACCCTTCCGGTTGGCGGCGCGGTAACCCCAAGCGGGGTGGTGGGCATTGATATCTCCTACAATGAGGAGACCTGAATGGTGCGCGAGCTTGTTGACACGGAAAAGAAGAGGGGTGAAGTCGCGTCTTCTGTATTTTGGGGAGCTATAATGGTTAATAATGAAGAGGCTTTGGTCGCCCCTTTTACGAGGGTAGAGTTCGATCAAGACGCTGTCTACGCCAACGTCGTCTAAGGAGTGTTGGACTGCCGGCACGTTGCGTTGAATCAAAATACCGGTGTCGGGAGCGGTGACATTTTGGGCGGAGTATGTTTATAGCCAGGTAGTTTCACTGGGCCATGGGTTTCCTGGACGGCGATGATATCAGGAGGATCTCTGAATTTTGGACGTACTGCTGCAGGCTGCCTCGCTTGCGGCAAAACCCCCTGCAGTTCCATTGCCACACGTTAAGTAGGTGGCGGGGCGCCATGGTGAAGTGTGGTTGAAGCTTAGGTGGGTTTGGGGGCTGTAGCGGGAGGCAAGCGATCGCATGGTTTAACCCGTGTCGGGAGGAGGGCGGCCGATGCGTCTACCCTAGCTTCAAGACCTGTGACGCGTGTTTGGAATTGTTTCATGAGGGTGTTAAGTTGTTGTTGGATTTGCTGTTGTATTTGTTGTTTGAACTGGTGCATTTGCTGTTGGATTTGTCGGGAGAACTCAGCAAATTTCGCTTCGAGCTTAGCATCAATTTTAGCCTCTAATTTATCTTCTAGGCGAGCCTCAATTTCCTCGAGGCCGGCAAAATTAACGTTTTGTTCTGAGCGGGAGGTAAATTTCCGCTTAGAAGGAGGACTCGAGGTAGTATCTTTTGGTTACGGTGGAGTAAATGTGGGCACCAGAGGCGAGGTGGTGGGAACAGGTTGAAGGGGTAGAGTAGGATCTGTTGGAGATGGTGGATCGGGTGCAAAGGGTGGACGCTTTAAAGAATCGTTTTCTTGTTGTTGTCTATAGTTGCTAGCTTTAAGGGCTGTTATCTCGCCGCGCAGGGCTTGCAGCTCTGAATCGCGAGACTGAGACAGCTGGGGGGGGGGGGGGGGGGAGGGGGGGGGGGGAGCCGCGACTGCCCAGCTCACCTGATTTTTCGTGGAGGACTCTCGGCGAGGAGACAACCTGGAGTCCAGGGGTGGGAAGGACCATGAGCGACTCCGGCTGGAGCGCCGCTAAGAGGAGGAGGAGCGGTCTGAATCCATTTCGGCCGAGGTGTTCTCAGCCCCTTGGCGACGGGTCCGGGATCGGGAACGATGAGAGCTGGAGGCACTGTCTGAGTTCGCAGCGTGCAGTTGGCGTTGCACTACGACAGGAGGCACTTTGTAGCGGCATTTACACTTGGAGGAACCAGTGTGGTGAGGATCAGAATAAACTACACAAGTGGTGGTGCATTCATGGGCCTGGTCAGGGTCGTGAGCTCCGCATTGAGGACACTTGGAGAGCGTGGGAGACGGGCAAACGTCCTCTCGGTGTCCCGTTTTGCGACAGTTAAGGCAGGCTTCCACCTTGTTCTTGAAGATGTAGCAGCGCACAGCACTGCCGGCGTAGGAGACTTGGCGGGGGACCTTCGTCCCTGCGAAAGTGATGACAATAGATTGGGTCTTGCCTAAACGGCGAGCGTATAGAATGCAGTGTTCTGGATTCTGGTGTATCAAGCACTCCATGATTTCCTCCTGCGTCTCATCCACGTATTGGTGGTGAATGATACCTCGGGCGTATGCGCCTGGTGGGGCCAAATAGGTGGCAACTGGGTAGCTTGTCAGACCCAGGATGATTGCCTTGAACTTCGTATAAGTGACGGCGCGGTCCCGGTTCGGGGTGCTAAAGGTGAGGGTGTTGTGAACGAAATTCACCCAAAGGCGGTCCTCTGCGGAGTCGAAGTAGGTCAAATCAAGGCTTGAGGGGATTGCTCTGCGAAGAGCGTTCTCGCATCAGGCACGTAGATTGAGGCCCCCGCGAGGGCGAATGATGACTTTAAAGTCTTCAAGGGGGAGGCGTGGCAGTGACGGAGCGCGGCGAGGCAGCTTACTTGACGAGGAGGGAGGTGGCATGTGCACAACTTTCCTACACCTCCTTCGCGGACGGTGCCAAGGTTCCTTGCACAACGACACCACGGCTGCACCCAAATCAATCGCGGACAGTGGTGCAGGGGGCGCTGTGAATCGAGGGCTTTGGTGCAGCGCACCGTGAACCGGCGCCGGCGGTGCAGAGAACCACGGCTGAATCGAACAAAGCTTATAAAACAGAGAAGTAAAACAGAGAAGTACAATAAGTTTGAGAGATAAGATTGGCGAAGCCCTTACAGTTCAAAATTTCAGATGTGGGCTGGCTTCTGGTCGTGGGTGGTAGCTTGCAGCCCGTGTCTGCATGACTGCAACCTTCTCCGCCCACTGCAGCAACCTCAGTAGCGAGGCCGGGTCGGAACTATAGAGACCACGACCTCCCACCACTCCGAGTCCGCGAGGGCCCGATGTTGCAATTGTCGGCAGATGAACATAATGTGGTCGAATGTGGCTCTCGGCGCTCCACAGAGGGAACATTCGGGGGTGTGAGTAGAAGGGAAGAAAAGTGCAAGTAGCGCTGGGAATGGAAAGATGCGAGCCCTGAGTCGTCGCCAGGTCATCTGTTGTTGTTTTGTCAGCGATGTGTGCTGCGGGGGGTAAAGTAGACGTTCTTCGCGGTAGTGTAGCGTGGTATGTGATTAGTCGATCGCTCGCGCTGCCTGGATTTCTTGAAAAGGAGAAAAAACAAAGTCGTGATGAGTGACGATGTGGTGAGAAGAGAGATGAGAATACGTGCATGCACATTTGATGACACCACAAATTAACCGCAGTCGAGGGTCTTGTCATTCAAAACATGTGAAAACGCCCTCATCGCCTGAACTGCTTTCCAACATCTGCAGTCAATTAAGCGCCTAGCAGGAGGTGCAGTAAGTCTTCGGAGAGTTTATGGTTTATGGAGGTTTAACGTCCCAAAGCGACTCAGGCTAAGAGGGACGCTTTAGTAAAGGGCTCCAGAAGTTTCGACCACCTAGCTGGGGTTCTTTAACGTGCACTGGCAACGCACAGTAGACGGGCCTCCACAATTTCCCTCCACAGAAATTCGACCGCCGCGGCAGGGATCGAACCCGCGTCTTTCGGGCCAGCAGTCGAGCGCCATAACCTCGGAGCCAACGCGGCGGCTTTCTTCGGAGAGTGGCCAGCTGTCTAAACGCTTCAAGGAAGCAGCCAACTTTAGTCTTTCGCGCGCATATAGTGGACACATCGCTGTAATATATTCTCCACAGCAGAGGTGGGCATCCTCACGAGGGCGAGCCCTCATGAGGGCGTCCTCACCCTCACCATGAGAATTTCGCTCTGTGAGGTGAGGAAGGACGGGCGCATGAAAATTCGCGAGGAAAGGCATGATGAGGTGAGGGCGAGGGAGGGAAGATGTGGTGAGGTGAGGGTGAGAGAGGGCAAGATACACTGCCTGAGGGCGAGGGTGGTGGCCGAACCGTGCTCCGGGCTAACGTTTTTTGTCTGTGCAGCCCGTTATGAATTCCCGTTTTAAAGCGCTAGTTTTTTAGGACTGAAGGCTCCCGAGGAAGATGTAGTTTCTGCAGTCAGGAGGTACACGCGGCGAACACGAAAGGCAGGAAGCCGCACGCCTTCTCAGTCGCCGCGATGTATACTACTCCGCTGACAATGCTATGCCGAAAAAAGCGCTCTTCTAACTCAAAAACCTTCCTCCCTCATCTCTTTCCGATGCCAGGTTACCCTTCCAATCATTCTAGATATTTGGATGACCGTGGCCTTTAGAAGTTTGATTGTATAATCCGCTCTCAGATTGATTTGTAACTACAGCCCCAAAACTCGAATCTTCTCTTTTTTCTGAATTTTTTGGTTGCCTAGGTAGGGTTCGATTTCTCCCGGGGACTTATAATATTTCCTCTGTAGCCTGATAAGTTCAGATTTCTCTGGGGAGCATTGAAGACCGCTCTCTTCGGAAAATTCTTCGACCATACCGTGCGTGACCGGATCTCTCCAACTCCTATGGTGGCTGTGTAATCTGAGAGGAAGGCCTTCACGTAGTCGAAGATAGCGTCACCCAGACGAACATTCAGCAAACCGCACGAAATGGCGGGAGATTAGAAGCAGCGAAATTTTGAAGACCCAGTGATATCGCAATGCCATCGAGTAATGATAATTAGGCGCCCTACAAACTTTCTTTGTTCTGAGTCTATTCGGTGCATAGCACTTATTGTAATTGTCGTGGTACACGCTTCTGCAGTTTTCCAAACATTCTTGGTGTAGATTAGTTTTTGTACACAAACACAACAACGCGCTGACTCATTCCAGCAGTGCATATAGCTAATAATGAAATGTTTTAAGTGCAGGGCACATGTATGTATGCAGAGTCGTGCCAAAAATAAAGAAACGAAATTGGGTTTGGGGGAAAGGAAGTACGCAGTGTCTGTCTCACATCTCGGCGGACACCTGAGCCGCGCCGTAAGGGAAGAGATAAAGGAGGGACTGAATTAAGAAAGGAATAAAAAATAATGTGGGTTAGCTCAGCTAATCCAGGACATACAAAGCGAAAGATGTCGGCGTCCAATTTGTTCATTGGCGTCGGCGTTGACAATGTTCTAGACGGCGATGGCTTTGAGCAAAGGAAGGGCGCATAACTGGTCCCCTGGATATGCGGACACCTCATTCGTGTTTTGATACACGTGGCGGTGGTGTGAGAGAGAGAGATGTGGCCTCAATACATTAGCGCTGACACCGTTGTGGCTGGCATGCGGCTGTGCAGCAATAGCTATAGGCCGCAGCGTTCATTTGGTGATCAATCTCTCGCGATCAACCATTAACGGCATGCCACCTTCAGGGTGGCAGGGAGGGCGCACTGCCTATCCAGTGTGCGGAACACGATCAAAGCAGGTTTTTGCAGTTGAACACCAACGCCACGTACATGAAAGCGAGATTGAGGTCTCCCCTGACCCACGGAGCTGGTTGTGAGCCTTTCCCTTCGAGAAAATGAACAGCCTTTGCAAAGTTGTGAACGCCAATGAACTCTATGAACGCCGTCGGCTCACTTGTTTGTTTTTTGGGGAAAGGAAATGGCACAGTAACCGCCTCGCATATCTCGGAGGAAAGCCGAACCGCGCCGTAAAGGAAGGGATAAAGGACGGAGGGAAAGAAGAAAGAGAAAACTGAAAATTGAAAGTTGGATTTTGAGGAAAGGCGCGGCGCCGCGCAGCGGCGGGACACCTGTGGCTCGGTGCTACTAGTGGCGCATGCGCAGTATAGTGACTAGGGAGCGAGAGAGAGAAACAGGCGACGGAGTCGGTGGCGGCCATCTGCGCCGTGCGTGACGTCACTTGTGCTCCGACATACGCCGGCTCGCGCGAAGCGCTGTGTTCACTGGCGTAGTGAAGCTTTTCGCTTCAAAAGGTGCCATAGTGGAGGGCTCCGGAATAATTTCGACCACTTGGGGATCTTTAACGTGCACTAACATCACACAGCACACGGACGCCTTTGCGTTTCGCCTCCATCGAAACGCGGCCGCCGCGGTCGGATTCGAACCCGGGTACACCGGATCAGTAGCCGAGCGCACTAACCACTGAGCTACCGCGGTGGGTCCAGAAGTAAAGGCAGAGTGGTATTTTGGGGCTCAACTCGTAACTGTCTCGATTTTAAAGAGAAAGTTTTACTGGCCGCGAACTTGCGATTTCACCGTGGCGGTGCTCCGAGGAGGCACATGGCGTCACAACGTGCGCCTCGCCGCGGATATTTCTCTCTCTATCTCGCTCCCTAGCCAGGTGTTCCGCTACTGCGCAGCGCCGCGCCTTTCCTCAAAATCCAACTTTCAATTTTCAGTTTTCTCTTTCTTCTTTCCCTCCTTCCTTCATCCCTTCCTTTACGGCGCGGTTCAGGTGTCCACCGAGATATGTGAGATGGTTACTGTGCCATTTCCTTTCCTCACAAAACAAACAAAACAAGTGAGCTGACGGCGTTCATTGAGTTCATTGGCGTTGACAACTTTGCAAAGGCCGTTCATTTTCACGAAAAGAAAGGCGCACAACCGGCTCCGTGGGTAAGTGGAGACCTCAATCTCGATCACTTTCACGTACGTGGCGTTGGTGTCCAACTGCAAAAGCCTGCTTTGATTGCGTTTCGCACACCGGATAGGCAGCGCGCCCTCCCTGCCACACTGGGAGGTGGCATGCAGTTAATGGTTGATCCAGAGAGATTGGTCACCAATTGAACGCTGCGGCCTAGCTATTGCTGCAATGGCGCATGTCAGCCACAACGCTGTCAGCGCTAATGCGTTCAGGCCACATCTCTCTCTCTTACCACCGCCACATGTATCAAAGCACGAATATGAGGCGTCCGCATATCCAGGGAGCGTTATGCGCCTCAAATCCATCGCCGTCTAGAACATTGTCAACGCCAACGCCAATAAACACAGTGAACGCCGACCTCTTTCACTTTGTATATCCTGGACTAGCTGAGCTAATCCACATTTTGTCTCACGTATTAGCTCAATTAAACTATGCACACACACGTACAGGCACGCATACAACAGTATAAGCATCTAGCCTCTCGTCCAAAAATACCTTGAGGGCTTGTCTTATGTGTTTATTACTCAGGAATATCGCCAGAAGTTTCCGAGTACAAAAAATAACTCGAGTTTTAAAACTGTTCGTGAGAGTGAGGGTGAGGGAGGGCCGAATAACTTTTCAAAAAATTGGCAGTAGTTTAGCTTTGGTTAAACTGCGTAGTCGCGATCGCTTCACGTGGCTACGGATCATCAGAAGCAGCCAGTCTCCTGCGCTATGTCGTGCACCAGTTCTCATCGCCCGGCTCCATCACGTCCATGACTCTGGCCTAGGCGTGCGTATACGTTTATGCTCGAGTTTGACGTCAGAGATCACGTGGTTGGAGATTACGTGGTGTGTTGCACACACGACGATACCAAGCTTTACCTAGCAGATTGAAGCTATCGCTTCAAAATGAGAGCAAGGGTGAGGGAGGGCCATGGCCACCTCTTGATGTTATGAGTGTTCAGAGCGACTAGTTGCGAACTTCGCCGCGTGCAGCATTGGCGAGCGACAGTTCCCCTAGTTGAATTCTGTAATCACCTACGCTGATGGAGTTGACAGAGCGCCTTTTCAAACCGACGCAAGACCTACGCTTTGGCGGTATCACGAAATGTTTATATGGAGCTGTTTTTCCTCCATAAAAACGAACCCGACCGCGGCGGCTGCGTTTTTATGGAGGAAAAACGCTAAGGCGCCCGTGTGCTGTGCGATGTCAGTGCACGTTAAAGATCCCCAGGTGGTCGAAATTATTCCGGAGCCCTCCACTACGGCACCTCTCTCTTCCTTTCTTCTTTCAGTCCCTCCTTTACCCTTCCCTTACGGCGCGGTTCAGGTGTCCAATGATATATGAGACAGATACTGCGCCATTTCCCCCCCCCCAGAAAAAAAACAAACAATTATTATTAGCTGTTTGTGGTTGTTGCAAGCGCTCCTAATTCCTGCGAGGATCATCACGTACAGCGGCGAGTAACAGCTGCTCACGGTGAACTTCTTGTGGGTGCATGAGCTGTATAGCGCAGTGACAAGTGTCCGCGTAGTAAACGTGATTGCGATGCTTTTACGTCAAGGCAGCGAAATGTGCACCTGCGAAAGCACACGACGGACGCCGTGCTTTCCGAATGCTGAAATGATCGTGGCGTTGCGCAGCTATTCGCATTCGTTGCGATGGTTGCAGTGATCGCGACTACACGACGTTATTCCTGCTACATATCCATTACCATTTTGATCGCGATTCGTGCGGGCACTGTGCTCGAGTACTGCCGTGCGTGCGACGTGACAAGATCTTGGCTGCACGGCCGTCGGACTGTTTTCTGCGGCGACAAAAGCAACGCCGCCATCCTTATGCGTCTTGGTGCTCCATTCAGTACATTTTGTGATTATGGGTGCTCGGGTTACGAGTAACCGGCGGCACTGTGTGACTTGTGTGAAAACGTCGGAGTGCAGTGCAGATGTATCTTCGGGGGCGTCATTTCTTTTTATTTCTTGCCGGCTGTGCGGACATTTGTCTGCAATAAATATTTGCGCGATGAATGGGTGACTCAACACTTTCTCTAGCCATTTCGGTTTAGGTTGGGACAACATGGTATTACGCGATTACGAACAAGAATCATTGCCGCATTTAAATCACGGCTAGTTCACAGTGTAGAACCTCTAATATGTGTTAACTCGTGAGTATGCTTTTCAATGAGCATTGCACTCTATGTTACGCAAAAAAAAAAACGGTGGAAGCAGCTTATGGGTCAAAACTCCACAAAACAAGTTGGGCATAACGAGTCTTGATGAAAAAAAATATAAGAAAATCTTTCCTATTGCTCTTTTTCTCTTTTTGCTTTGACAAATGCTTGGCAATACCAAGTAAAAGTGGGATCTTGGTTTCCATTGTAATCAGAACAATGCGGGCATCTTGAAGCGTCTCATGGGCCGTGGCACCGTTTGTTAATTGTTGATTTTGCTCACGGTCCCTTTCGATCAGGAGATCAGCGGTACGAAAGTGGATGATGTGTGCCCAATGCTATTGTAGCAGAGCAGCTCGTGAACTCGGCTTTACTGGTGTAAAGCGGTTGTTCAGCAGCACTCCCTGGGACAGCTGCACCGGTTTGTTTAACAACACATTTTCGAAGCCTTGAGAAGGAGATGTCATGGATACACATGCACCCTGCTACCTTCATTTACCTGTGACTGCATGCTACGGACATGATTACTTGTCTGCTGAGTGAAAGCGATGGTGAGCACAATCAGCTGTGTCTGGGCAGTGTAGAACGCTTCCCAGATTTCCTTAATCCTCCTTACATTTAACACTAACAAAAATTCATTTGCTGACATATAGGTGCATATTTGCACCTTCCTCAGTGATCGGCTAGGTTTCCTGGCCAACTTGTCCATTCACATTTGTGTGGTCACGACAGTACCATTCCTGCAGACATTCAAAGCTACAATAACAAGGCTTATTTCAGTTCTTTGAAATGTGCTATGCATTGTCGCATTGTGGTTGGTTCTGCAATACCAACGGTGCCCTGTTTCTGAGAGTCATGTAGTATCAATGCAACCATTGACCTGTCAAGGCAAAGACTACATTTAATTTGAACCCATTCCTTTACTCCAGATTGAATGAAATGGCTGTTGGTGCTTGCATTAGCAGATTCCCTGCTTTGAACCGCCGCCTAGTTCTGTTCTTGCCCGCTGCGCATGCCTGAATCAGGAGTGTTGCATTGTTCTTTTCTTCTGCAGTGTACTCTATAAAAACTGCTAACCTAGCATTGTGGATTCCACATAACTGCAGCGTAAAAAATTACGAGCACAAAAAAGGGGAGAAACACAAACGACACGGACAAAAGCTGCACTCACAACTGATTTTATTTCGCCAGGAATGGGAAATATAAAGGTTCCGCCGCGGATGCGCGCGCAGCAAGTACACGTACCTCAATCACAAAAACAAAAAAAAAAACAAAAAATAAAATAAAAAAAAACCAAATCCAAAAAACTAAAAACAAAAAACAAAACTTTATCACACCGTGAAACCCATCTTATCGCCTGGCAGAGAAAAGGTCACATTCCGCTTTATACAGATGAACAGAAGTGTCGCTTACGCAAAAAACGCCCTTTTTCTTTATATGGTAAGCTTCCAGTAGTTCACGTGCAGTTTGAGCAAAGATCAAACTGCACGTGAACTACTGGAAGCTTTGCTCAAATTGCAAGTTCACGTGCAGTTTGAGCAAAGATCAAACTGCACGTGAACTACTGGAAGCTTTGCTCAAATTGCACGTGAACTACTGGAAGCTTACCATATAAAGAAAAAGGGCGTTTTTTGCGTAAGCGACACTTCTGTTCATCTGTATAAAGCGGAATGTGGCCTTTTCTCTGCCAGGCGATAAGATGGGTTTCACGGTGTGATAAAGTTTTGTTTTTTGTTTTTAGTTTTTTGGATTTCGTTTCTTTTTGTTTTTTTTTTTGTTTTTTTTTTGTTTTTGTGATCGAGGTACGTGTACTTGCTGCGCGCGCATCCGCGGCGGAACCTTTATATTTCCCATTCCTGGCGAAATAAAATCCGTTGTGAGTGCAGCTTTTGTCCGTGTGGTATGTGTTTCTCCCCTTTTTTGTGCTCGTAATTTTTTACGCTGCAGTTATGTGGAAGCAAAGTAACCAACTTGACCAAAAGCTCGTCTTACTATAGCATTGTGGACTGCGGGTAGGCATATGTGAGGTTATAATATAAGCAAGCGGTTCTGTTTTATTTTTAAGCAGCTTAATTAATTTTGTGCAATGAGCAACCTAAACCAGGATGTGAGTCGCCGAGACCCGACAGTGATGCTTGCACTCGAAAAAGAAGTACTTTGGCAACCAGAAAGTGCATGAGCTGGTTAATAGTCAGGGTGTCTGGCAGTTCACAGGTTACCATAAAATTATGTGCAGACAGTGGGGCAAGACAAGCATTGTGATGGCAATTCCAGTGTGCAAGAAAGGTATATAATTCAGGCAGCGTTCGATTTATCTGCTCAAATCCAAAGTTTTAAGTCTTTCCCCTCTGCATATTAATGGGACAAGAACACATGCAACAATGGGCCGTACGCATTTTAACTCTGTCCACTATGATCAGCAAGTTTCCATGTTAGCAAGGCGTAAGTAAATTGAAAAAAGTTTTTTCCCCAGAAATACTGCTAATAGTTTGAGTCCATATTAACGAGGACTGCACTAATGAGGAATGGCTGTATATGTGAAAGTATGGTTAATTTTTTTAGTTCTGGTGATGACACAAGCAATTAATCTGTGTTATTTGGAATACGAGACTAAAGAAGTACATTTATCTTGCAAATTATGAAGATGATTAGAAGGATGTGTTGTATGGCACAGCAGTTTATTGGTTGAAGAATAGCGATTGGCTTTACCTGACACCACTTAAAACAGCAAACTGCAAAATGAGCCCTGTAGAGCTGGTAAAGGTATGTTAGGAACAAAGTCGACGGAAAACAGCACCACTGCACATAGTAAGAATTCTTGCTCTGTTGTCCTCGTCCCTTAGCGCAGTTTCGACATGCCAACTTACCACCAGTTCACCCGACAGTACACCCATGTCAAGTTTTGCGAAATTTGCAGCAAGCATCAACAAGACAGGAAGCACCGTGTATGCATATCTAGTGCATACTGTGCAAATAGCTTCCTGCCTCATCATGACTTGGCCCTTGTATATTTCTTACCCATCATTACCTAGCACCTATGGCCCTATTTATGCTATTGCCATGTGCTGCAAACCACCAAACACGTTTTGTACTTTTGCCCTGCTAGATTGTTTTGGCCCATTAAGTTGTTTCATCCAAATTGGCAAGCTTTTAGAAAACATTCCTGGAATAGCCAACTTGCTCTTGTTCTTCATGACATGCACCTTGACTGCAATACCCCCTAGATGCTTTTTTTCTTGGCTTTGAAAAAGCATGTTATTCGCTTATTTATGTATGGCTTTTATTGTCGTGCTTTAACTTGTATTCAATAGCTCTAAACCGGATCCAAGCTTAAACAGCCAACCGTCGGCAATTCCTATGCATCCTGCCTTTTCCTGTCATCTTGGACATCCCCCCAAGGCAGTGCCCTTGGGCCTCAGCTTTTTATTATCTACATTATGACTTTCCCTTCAGTGCTTGTTATACCCCTGTCACACGGGCACCGCAGCTGCTCTCTTATCTTTTGGCTCTCCTAATTTCATCACGCGGCTAGCGTTTCGCTGTATATGTACCGTATGAATACGAGCGTGTGCCGAGACTGGCGCAACTTGAAGTCACCATTTGTGATGAAATTGTGGACCTTCCGTTTGGCACAGCACCAGGTCCTTATATCCAAAGGCGTAAGGTGTGCAGCTACATGGCACAAACGTTGCGCCTTTGCCGCTAAGGGCCTTGGAGGCGAAGGCGCTCGTCAGAGACCTTTGGAGCCCAAAGGCTCGGCCTTAGAGAACTTACGATCGCAGTGCCATCCAACGTCAAAAGTAAAAGCAATAAAAAAATAGATACAGCCAACAATGTTTGAAAATATGTTTTTTAAAATACGAAATGTGTGTCTGGCTTTGCTTTCTGTACGAGTGTTTACATTTTATGCACAGATTTCAGGACAGTGAAAGTGTTGCAGCAACACCGAGTGCCCCTGGTGGTCAAGGCAACACACAATACCTGCCTGCTGCTGATGAGAGTAGCTCTTGCAGTACTTTTAAGGAAGCTATCAGAATAAAAAAAATTGTCTGAGCTGAACGAATGAACAGAATACCCCACTTTAATTTTAAAAAACTCACTTCAGCCGCCTCGAGCACAGCAGGGGGTGCTATGCCTGAACGACTGTCTGACCTTTGGGCTGCACCGTGTAGCTGCGTCGCTGCTCCTTTAAGCTTTCGCTCCTTTGGTGAAAAAAGGTGCCTTTGCTGGAAAGGCCTTCGAGGAATTTCGTGTGACAGGGGTATAACATGCCTTCACTGATGGGTATATGGGCTATGCCATCTTGCATTAAATACCCGTGTTTTAGTTCTCCAAAAAAACATTTTGCATGCTCTAGAATGGCCTAACTGTTTGCTAATGTTACTAAGAATGCACGAATATTTTTTATTGTCAGCAAAACTATATTTTGCGTACTTATAAGGCCTTACCGAGAAAGGTATAGTCACTGTGTACTGGTTCAAACACTCAGCCATTCACATTGCTCGCAATGTAGCATGGTCTCACCTCATAATCCTTATACGCCCACCCACAACCTAGGATATTTACACCATAACATGTACTTAGCATCGCCGTCTTCCAAGTTACTTGCGTTCAGATCCCCTGTGTGGCATCACCTTGGGCGATATGATGGCACATGGCACAAACCTAACTTAACTAAAATCCTAGAATGAGTTCCGACCTGAGCCCTTGTTTTATTTTCTCAGACTATTGTTGAAGCTCCAGTGTCACAGCACCAAAGGTGAAAAATCTTCAAATTTCTTCATGTTGTGCAGAAACTGCAGGGTTTTTTTAACTCTTTACCGTCTCATAACCAACAAATCTGTTCTGACTCATGATTCCTTCTGCACTAGCCGCACAAGTACTGTTGTTCCTCAATTAGCTCATGCCTATGCATTTCAAGGTTGATTTTTGTTTTTGCCAATAAAGGCTGGAATGGCCTTCCACCTCACAACATTTACTAACCTCTTGTCCTTTGAACTGGTCACTGCAGAAATCCACGCAGTAAATGATGATGTTCATCCAATGATTAAAGTAATTCCTCCAAGGCAGAGAATATCTTTAATAAGGGAGTAGTTACTCATTAAAATCCACCGAAGTGCAGCTATAAGGCCACAAAAAAGAGCTACAAAGCTTTCCTTTGTAGCCGTATGGCTGTGCTTGGACGCTGATGGTTGATTGCTTCTTATTAGTAAATTACAAACTCATCAAGTTCCTACTTGACACATCGTATCAAAGCTCACCACTCAAGTATTGTCATTTAGTACTGTTTAGGTATAATAAATGTTAAAAGAAATTAAATTGTTGTAATGAAGTGCTTAGTTGCTTGCTCAGCTCGGCAAACCAATACAATGCTCTCTATCTTATGCGTAAGAACTTTCCTCGCAATCTATTTGAAGTAATATTGGGGCAATTTACACAATAGTTTTGTTGGACGGTATACAGTTGCATTTACGCTAACTTGCACACCGTGCACAAGCTATGTCTAGCCAGCTGAACTCATGCACTGAAAAGCTAAGCATACATTATTATGCCTGTGTCAGATTTTTCTTGGTGCTTCTCTCTTATCGTCTCTTCAGCTAAGCAACACACTACCTTCATAACGTGGCTCATCATAACATGGCTCAGTGAGAATGCTTTGAATGCATGTTTATTGTGTGACTTTTTTATACTCAGGATAGTGTTAACAGGGCCGTTGGTTCATGTTAAACACAAAAGTCGTCAACTTCAAGTCGCAGCAAAAGGTCACCAGTAAAGACAAAAGCCATCACTGCATTTCTGTTTTTTTTTTCGGCATTCTTCGGCCTAACTTCGAATTGGTCTTTTCAAAATTTCTGATGCCTATCGATGCCTCGGTTAATTTTATTCTTTGAAAACCAGACTGTCAGTGAACTAGGTATATTTTGCTGAAGATGTTGATAGCCAGCAACTAATAGCACACTCTAAAATTCAAGTCCTGTTGAGTGGTATACACATCAGTTAATAGTTAGCAGTGCTCAAGTTTACTGGTCAGATTGGGAACTGGTCACCTTTACATTCTGTCTGTCTACATTTTACTAGTGAGTGAAAATAACTCTTAAACGTTGCTTTAAAGTTGTATCACAGAACATATGCATATATACCTGTCACATACTTAAATGGCTTAATTTTTATTTCATTTTATTGTGCGACATCATAGCTCTTATACTGGAAATCCAATTTTACAAATTCTGCTTGAGATGTTGGTGTTTGCTCGAGATAATCAGGTTATATGGTCATCGTATCCTGTTTCCCTGACTATACAAAGTATTCTTTCCCAGCCTAAGCCATGAGCCATTGCCATGCAAACCCTCCAAATCGGTTCTTGCATTTCCTCTACCTGTAATCCAGTTTACTGGCTCCCACATCTCATTAGGTTTATAGCAATTAGAAAGACATGTGTAGACTTTTATGCAAGACAAAGGCGTCCACTTTGTTTTGCATTCACAGCGACATTTGAGAATGCTTTGGAGTTGCACAGAGTATATGCCAGCTTGTTTTGCACATGGCAACAATGGCATGGCCTCCAGAAGAACTTCCCATACTTGTTTTCAACGCTGTAGTCTGGCTTGTGCAACGGCAATATGAGCTCATGAAGGAATGCTAAAGGATTACCTGATGGCCAGCTGTCACTGCAGGTGCAGAACAAAGCCTTGCACTATAGCCAAGTGATGCACGTCTAAGCCCCTTTGCAGCCACACAGTGCTATTTCTATTTTGGCTTTAATAAGGAACTAAACAAACAGCAAAAAATAAGTGACTATTGTTGCATTGTCACTCTTCTGTTAAATGCAGAACTGCTTTAATTACAACTGATCTTACTTGTTCCGAATAGCTAGAAACGTCGTCATTTCTCATGCGCGTTTGTGTTTGACAGCAGCGTGCTAAAATGTGAATTTTTAATGCATGCACAATGCAGACACACACATGCATGCGCAACTTATATTTTGAATAGATAAGCATGTCTTTTGCATTAACAGTCAGCTGACTGTAGGTAGCTGGGGAGGAGGTTGTTTACATATTAAAGTGACAACTACTGTGCAATTTCCTAGGAAAGGCTGCAAGTGCAATTATTTTTTTCTCTGTCAGCAACGCAAAAAACCCTGCAGTGTAACTGACTCAAATTTTAAGTATGTAATCTTAACTATTTGAAAAATGTGATTATCCCGGTTATAATTACAGAGAGTTGTTAGCAGCCTGCACTGTGGCCTGACGCGATCGAGAATTCGCAATAAGAATTGCGTCGTTGTTCTGAAATCGTGAGGGTAGCGTAACTTTCAGAAGGGGCAGCCTTCTGTTATTTTGGCAAATCGCCGACCGTTGTGAAAACATAGCGATCGAATTACGCGATCGCGATGTGACGCATTTTTCGGTCTCTTGGATAGAAATGGCCCACATGTCGTTCCTCACAGCATCGCTTCAAATGATAAGGCTCTCCTGCGATGTTGAAACGTTTTGTCACGAATCTGTTCGCGGCCGTTGGAGTCGGCCGCACCGAGATCTATGCCATATCATAGCCGGCCACGATTGTAACTTCAACGAAAAACCCCGCAGCGAAAAAAAAAGAACGTTGACGCAACGGATGTCTCGAGTTCGCCGCAATTAATACGGGCATTTTCTACTGCAAGATGCGTTTTGCTATAAGCACACGCCTGTACCGCCGCAAGCGATTAGACGACAGGCACTGCCGGGCGCGCCAATCGGAATGCTGGGACCATCCGCCTCGCTCGCAAGCGCCAAAGTGATCGTACAACACCTTTCCGCCCTACGTCCGCCGGCCTAGAGGCCGAAAACAGGCGGCCCGCTCGCCAAGCTGGCCTGGCGGAAGCGGCTCAAAAACGATCGTACGACGGCCCTCACTTTCTCCCCCTACGGACGAAAGCGACCAGCCCGGGAGCACCTTAGAGCGAAGTAGAGCGACGGGTGAAGGGCTTTAAGCGCGACACGCGAACAATCTCTACACCGCGACAACGTCGGTCATTGGCAGGAAGGACAGGGGCAACGCGATAGTTCACGGAGGACGTTTGTTCGAGTACAGTGTACGGACCAATAAAGCGGCTGAGAAATTTTTCGCACAAGCCGGGGGTGCGCACGGGAGTCCACAGCAACACTTCATCGCTAGGCAAGAAACACACTGCACGGTGTTTGAAGCCATAGGTGCTTTTTCAGGAGGCTTGGCAGGCGTCAGTGTTCAGGCGGGCAATGGTGCGACAAGAGGCAAGACGGGAAGTAAATTCGTCATAGGAGAGTCCGGAAGAGGTTGTGGGGGCAGAAAAGAAAGATGCTTCGAGAGTGAAGGTAGGGGGCGACCTTACACAAGAAAAAACGGGGGAAACTGGTTGTTCGTTGCACGTCAGTATTGTAGGCAAAGGTTACAAAGGGGAGCATGGCGTCCCAGTTGGTGTGGTCGGGGTGGCTGTACATGGACAGCATATCTGACAGGGCGCGATGAAACCGTTCGGTGAGCCCATTGGTCTGGGGGTGATAGGCGGAAGTTGTTTTATGGACGGTCCTGGAAGCGTGAAGAACTTCGGCAAGGACGCTGGAGAGGAATGATTTGCCGTGGTCACTGATAAGGACACGTGGGGCTCCATGGCGCAGAAGTATGGCGTTGAGGAAGAAATGGGCGAGACAGCGTCAGACGCAACGGGGGCTGTCTCGGCGTACCGGGTTAAGTGGTCGATGGCTGTGACGATCCCACGGTTGCCCGATGGCGTTAGTGGTAAGGGACCGTAGAGGTCAATCCCGACGACTTCGAAGGGTGAGAAAGGACAGGGAAGAGGTCGTAGAAGGCCTGCAGGAGGAGACGTGGAGCGTTTGCGGCGTTGGCAAGGGATGCAAGATGAAATATATTTGGCGACAGAGGTTGAGAGGCCAGGCCAAAAGAAACGGCGCTTGATACGGTCATACGTTTTCTTGAATCCTAAGTGGCCGGCCATGGGGTCGTCATGAAGCGCCTGCAAAACTTCACGGCGAAGAGAACGGGGAATGACAGGTACCCAGGCGTGACAGAGGGGGCTATGATTGTGCCAAAGAAGGGTGCCGTCAACCAGCTTGAAACAGTTTAGTTGGCGACGGAGGCGCGCAGTTGGGGCCCGCATAGCACCACTCAGGCGATCTATAAGAGTCCGGCACTAAGGGTCGGCCCGCTGTGCTGAGGCGAGATCGCCGAGAGTGGGTAACAGATAAATGGCTGCTGCTGTCAAGGCTTGGGTAGCCATGGAATTAGCAGTTGGGAGCGATGAACCAACAGGAGGAGAGCACGGAGGTTTTGTGGAGGCGAGAGGGCAACGAGAGAGCGCATCGGCGTCTCTGGTTTTTTTTTTCTGATTTGTAGGTGACTGTGAAATCATGCTCCTGGAGGCGGAGAATCCAGCGGCCGAGGCGCCCGGACAAATTCTTCTGTGATGACAACCAGCACAGCGCATGATGGTCAGTGACAATGGTGAACTGGCGGCCGTACAAATAGGGGCGAAATTTCTGAACGGCCCAGACAACGGCAAGACACTCTTTGTGAAGGGCCGCATACGGGAGGCCCCGGCATTGCTGAAAAGAACTAACCCGGCGACCAGTTCCCAAGACATTTTCCCTGCCTTCAAATTTATCGACCCAGACATGTCAGCGAAGACGGCGGCGGGCGATGCAGAAGACAGATGTGCTAAGACCGCCAGACGGCTAAAGAGGAGAGGCTGCGCGCGGTGCCCTACGCAACCGCAGTCTTCCCTGCGGTTTGCGCCGTGCTTCCCCCCCCCCCCCCACCGGCGCGCGAAGACGGGTTCGTTTGTGCGTTTGTGTGTGCAGGCCGACAGGCGACCTTACTAGCAGCGGACACGACGGGCTGCGTAATGGCTCGAGGTGGCGGAGGAGGTCGGCGGCTAGCACCAGACGGACTGACTGCAGAGAAGCGTCGCCCTCCGAGGGACACCTGATCCCCTTCGACCCGTCCCCAACGGCGCCATCGGCCTTCCCGTCGTAACAGCCGCGGATTCCTAGAAGTTTGGCGGGTGCCTTTGGTCGGCTGTGTGAGCAGCGACGACGAAAAACCGTTGAGCGAAGATTACCCAGAGAGAGAGAGAGAGAAAGGGAATCTCCGGAGAGACGCGGCGGGGGCAGGGAGACAAAGGAAAGGAGTCGAGCAGAGACAGGCGAGGCGAACGGACGCAAGATATCGCGCTGGCCTATAGTCAGCGAAGCCGGACCTCAACGTCCGTAGCAAACTGACCGCCAGCCGAAACGCCCAAGAGTCCTGTGGCCTCGACCCGTCAAAGCACCGCCAGCCGAAACGCCCAAGAGTCCTGTGGCCTCGACCCGTCAAAGCACCGCCAGCCGAAACGCCCAAGAGTCCTGTGGCCTCGACCCGTCAAAGCACCGCCAGCCGAAACGCCCAAGAGTCCTATGGCCTCGACTCGTCACAGCACTGCCAGCCGAGAGACGCCGGGAAGAGAGGCAGACCCCGGGAGAGCCGAATCAGCCGCGGCCCGCCGACGCGAGACGATTGGATTGGAGCCCCGATCTGCCGGACCTACAACCAGAGGTTCCTGAAACCCAGCGGTGAGCGGACCACCAGTTACGCCTTCAGGCAGAGAAGAATAAATATTGTTTTGCCGGGTTACCGCCTCGTTGGCTCATTTCTCCTCGATTCAGCAGGACCCGTAGATTCTGTGACTGACCCCCGACAGGTGGGAACGTCACACTTGGTCAGTGATCGTGTGGTTCTGCTCCGCTGTAGTCAGGGTACGACTTGCGTAAGCAATCACGCGCTCAGTCGAAGAGTGCTGGCGCTGCAAAAGAACGGCACCAATGCCGTGTCCACTGGCGTCAGTGTGTAAAATCGCCGAGGCGTTGTCATCAAAATGGGCCAGCATCGGATTAGATGTGAGAGCCTGCTTTAGAGAAGTAAAGGCGGCCTCGCAGGCTTCAGACCAAACGAAGGGCGTGCTGGCGCCAAGAAGCTTATGCAAAGGTGCGGCGATGGAGGCAAAACTTCGGATGAAGCGACGAAAGTATGAGGCCAGTCCTAGAAAACTGCGCAGGTCTTTAATCCGTGTTGGGCGGGGGAAATGCAGAACTGCAGCAACTTTGTCAGGATCAAGTTTTATGCCCTTGCGACTAACGACGTGTCCGAGAACTTTGATTGAAGTGGAAGCAAAGAAACATTTCTTTGTGTTTAACTGAAGTCCGCCCGCGGAAAGAGCACTTAGAACTTCATCGAGGCGAGCGAGGTGCTCAGAAAAAGTCGAGGAGAAAATTACGATGTCGTCCAGGCAGCAGAGACAAATTTTTCATTCCAGCCCGCGAAGTACGGTGTAAATCATGCGTTCGAACGTGGCCGGAGCATTGCACAAGCCGAATGGCATAACGTTAAATTCATATAATCCATCTGGTGTGGCGAAAGCTGTCCTCTCTTTGTCCTCTTCATGCATGGGGATTTTCCAGTAGCCGGATCTTAGGTCAACACTAGAGAAAAATTGAGCACCTTTGAGGCAGTCGAGGGCGTCGTCAATCCGAGGAAGTAGATAAACATCCTTTTGAGTGATCTTATTGTAAGAGCGATATTCGACACAAAAGCGTACTGAACCATCTTTCTTTTGTACCAGCACCACTGGTGAGGACCAAAGACTTGAAGAAGGCGCTTGAGCATGTCGGTTACAGTATCTTGAATAATTTTGCGCTCACTAGAAGACACGCGATACGGGCGGCAGCGAATGATGCGCGAACCATCAGTGTGGATGCGATGCATAGCCGCCGAGATTTGGCCCAAAATTTTTGACCGGGTATCAAAAGAAGCGGCATGTTTGTTCAAGAGGGCAAGCAATTCTGCTTTTTTAGCAGGCGTGAGATCGTTGCTGATAGTGTCGGAAATAGCTGCAGGAGAAGAAGCATGGGACACAGCGGTTGACACAGAAGCGACTTTAGTGCCTGCGCGCAGACTAATGGGCAACGACGTAGTATTGAACGCAGTCAGAAGGGCAGTCCCATTGACGAAGCGAAGAAGGGATGCGACGAGAAGAATGCCCCTGGAGAGAAGACGGGGATTGGGTGTGGCGAAAACCCAGCATTTACGTGAGCAGAAGCAACGGAGAGGACATCTTCGGAGCCGGCCGGGATAAAGTACATGGTCTGCGGTGTTTATCAAGTGATCAGAAGGCACTGCAGGGGCGTCAGAAAGGTCGGATTCAGCAACTGGCAGAGTAGGAGGGCAAAATGTAATGACAGCTTGCGCGGAGTGGAGGAAATCCCAGCCGAGGATGAGGGGGTGAGCACAGGAGGGAAGTACAGCGAACTCGATGTGGTGCAGGATGCCGTTGATAGTGGCTCGTGCTGTACAAGGACCGGAAGGATGCATTGATTCTCCATTAGCAGCACGGAGAGAAGGGCCGCAGTAAGGAGTGCGCACTTTGCGAAGATGGGAACACAAAGCAGAACTGATGACGGAAACAGCGGCGCCGGTATCAATCAATGCTTCTACAATACTGCCTTATTCAAGATGAACGGTTAACATGTTCGACGGTGGCGGAGGAGGATTTGAAGGGTGGGCGGGTGGTACAGCTCTACCTCCGGAAACTGCACAATTCAGTTTTCAGGGGTCTGAGAGGCTGGACGTGGAGGCGACGAGGAGCGTCGGAACGGTGACGGGGAGCGGCGGCGCGACGACCACACGTTCGACGAGCGGTCTGGAGAGGGCGACGGAGAGGAGAAGCGGGCAGGACCGTTGGGGAGAAACATTGGCCGGTAAGGATACGATGAGTACGTGTCGTCGTAATGAGGAGCATTAGCGGCAAAAGTAGGGTGGTAACCATACGATGAGTAGGTTTAGTCTTTGCGGAAGTGACCAGACTGGTTACGCTCGTCGCGCTGACGCAGACGACAAACACGGGCAACATGTCCAAGAACTCCACAGTAGTAGCAGATAGGACGAGGCGGAGGCGGCGGCCAAACCGCTGGATACATTTCGTGTCGCTGAGATAAGGAGGCGACAGTCTGCTGGACGGACGGCAAATGTGAAGGATATACGGGAGGAGCAGGAGACGCAGCAACCTGGGCATATGTGGGCACACAAAGGTGTACAGATGGTTCGGGTGCCGCGGGGCGAGTGAAGGAAGCGAGCTCGTCCTTGATGAGATCACGCAATGGCAAATGTAGGAGGCTCGCGCCTGCTACATTTGGGGGGAGGGGAAGCACATCTGCTGAGGCACCGGCAAGGCCAACGGAAGCGTCACTGCGATGTTGGTCGACGGTTTCCGTCTTTGGAGATGGTCCGACCAGGTGACGACCGGAACGTATACCTGCAGTGTTGCGACGGAGTGGGCGCAGGATCGAGAGCAGCCTCCACCACTGGTGAGACTGTGGACGAAGCGAGCTTCTATTGCCACTCGCAGGTATGGCGCCCACTCCTCCGAAGACGAAGATGCGAGATGATGAACATTTACAGATGAAGACGACGGTCACGCACTGTGCAGTCGTTTCACTGTGAGACGAGTGAGAAGTGTTATACGCCATTGTCTAAAGTCATTAACAGCTTTATTTCAGTTTGAATTGAAAAAGCCAAACAGTTGCACTTCGGAAGGTACACTTATTTCTTTACTGGCTGCAAATTGGCGCGGTGTCGCTGGTTCATTCTGTTGTTTGACGCACCACTCAGCGATCCGAGGGCCACTTACGTTCAGCATGCGTCACTCGCCTTATACTTGGCTTTAACGCCATTCGTTGCAGTAGGCGCTTTTAGGAAAGGACTTTCAGTTCTTTCCGAAGAGCGAGTTACAGAAAGTCGACCACAGTCCTTTCTACCGTCGACCATAGCCTCTTTCCTCAATAAATTATGTTCTTTCAGATAATAATAATTTGCATTCTCAATACCAATAAAGTAATGGCTTATTTTTTCACTCGACGACTGCCTTTTGAGCTTTTGTGCCATGAAACGCCTTCAGGCTATGCAAGCATGACCGTCATTTATTTGGTGCTCCTGTTGGCTTTCGCTGCGCGCAGGGCAGCTACGCGAAAAGAAAAAAAAACGCTCGCAACACAGGCCCCTTGTGCTTGTCGATGCTTCGCACAGCAAACTCTGGAGATCCAACAGACGGCTCGATCAAACTATTCCCACATTCCAAATACGCCCTCGTTAACGACGACTAACCTCTGCTATGCATACATCGGCTCCCTCTTTTAAGGAAACCGAGGGGAAAAAAAGAACAACACTTGCTTCATGTGCACAACTCGAACAGGTCACTGCCGCCATTATCATATTGTGATGACCCCCATAATGCGCAGGTCCACACGGGACGGAGAGGCAAAGAGACACCGTATGGCTCAGTTTAAACAAACAGGTATATTCAATAATTACACATGATTAAGATTATACATCAGAGGCTGGGGCGTCCGAGCTTACGTGCCGACGACTTCATGGGGGCGATGGAGTGGCTCCGGAGTTGGGCTCGAGCGGTTGCTGGCAGAAGCTGCAC
Source organism: Amblyomma americanum (assembly GCF_052857255.1). NCBI lineage: Eukaryota > Metazoa > Arthropoda > Arachnida > Ixodida > Ixodidae > Amblyomma > Amblyomma americanum. Next base: position 79,546,665 of record NC_135497.1, on the reverse strand, counting down.
GCCGTCGGGGCTTCGGCGCTGAAGGCCCTCTTGGCGAATGATGTCGTCCTGAGCGTGTATGCAGTAGAATTTCAATAGTCGTCCGTTTCTTCGAGGATGGTTCCCAAACCCTTCCTCTAGTGTCGTTCGGCTTGGAAGATGAACAGGAGGCGAGCTTGTAGATGATGACAGCAGAGCATAATTTTACAACATACATATACAGAGAGTTAAACTGGAAAAAGCAGAACTGAATTTACAAAAGAACAAACTTTGGACTACTTTACTCATCGACCGGGCAGGTTAGTGCCTAAGTAGCATCACATTACATGCTAAGCATGGAGCCCCAGCTCAGACTGGGCTGCATCCGTTTACATGTGCTTTTAAGCACTTGATTAACAAAGGACTAAGGGCGGTCATTTCCAGTGGCCCGCCCAAAGCATCAATTCTCCAATCCAAAATAACATGCGAGATGGGGACCACTCCTTGGGTTGGGCTTAGCCTCGAACCCAGAGTCTGTTAACAATACAAACTAAATAAACAACAAAAACGCCACCACTCTCTCTCAAGTGAGAGTATACACAGGCTCTCTCTTCGGAGCTAATTCACTAGCGCCTGTCTTTCCACATTCTTGGCGAGTACTGCCTGTCCGCCATGACAGGTGTCCGTCACGGCCCTTCTGGGAAGCTGTGGGTGCCTTCCCGGCGATAGCCCACGACAAAGGGGGGGGGGGGGGAGGGAAAGAATGTTGTCTTCGCGGTAGCGCATAGCGTCGGCTGTGGTACGGCGCGCTCTGGCCCGCTGACAGCTCCCTTGTCCTGGAATGTGCCCGGAAATTGGGGAGGATAAAGCCTGTTTCCCCGGGGCGGCGGCGGGTCCGGTTGTTCTGGTCGTCACTCAAAGAGCATGGCTGGGTAATTGATGATGCCGCTGTCACGGGTCTCCGTCTACGCCGCGCCGTCGAACGTGGATCCTCGTAGCACACACGGAATGTCACACTCGCTCACCCTCCAGAAGAATGTTCTCCGAACATTTGAGTCCACGCAGCTCCCCTTGTCTTTCTGAATCGCCTCGCACAGTGCGTCCGACAAAACACTTTTCGCTGCACTCAACACCACTGCACAACACCATATGCCTCCGCTGTCAATACTGGCGTCTCCAGGGGCAGCACTGATCTTCTTTTACAGATAAACATGAAACTCAGCACCCAAGCCTCTCCTTTCTAGTCCAAACTGGACGAAATAAATTTACCACAGTTACAAAGGAGCTCCCACTTCTAGCACGATCACGGCACAGACAAAAATATAGATAACGAAAGGAAGTAGGGCAGGTTCTGCATGCGCTCCGCATGCTCTCCTGTGCAGGTGTTACTTAATGACAGAAAGGTTTAACTACCAACTCCGATAACTTAACACATACGCATATAGCAATGTTATGAGCTGCGGCATTACACAATTCTAACCAGTTCACAACTCCGCTCTGTTTACGCCATTAGTCCGACTTAGCTTTCCGATTTCGCAGCGGATATCGGCCTTCATGAGTCATACTAAGTAAGTCTGTGCCCCTTTGTCTGCTTTGGGACTCGCGAGGGCTCGTGGCAGGAGCCTCTCCTGGCGTTATCTGCGCGGCAACCTCGCGCGCTTCTTCTTCTAGCAATGCATGAAGTAAATCCGGTGGCATTCCGGCCGTCACCTCGGGCGCCTGCCGAACAAATGCAGGAGAGGGCGTTTCTTGCGAACTATCTGCGCGCTCCGCTTCACTTCTGTCCCCATCAAAATCCGCGCTTTCCCTTTCCTCATTTCGTGAATACTGAACCGGTGCCGACTTGAGGCGATTTGCGTGTATCCTTATCAAGCGCCGGTTCACGTCTCGGACTCTGAAGTTTACCGGAGAAAGCTTCTCGACAACCTCGCACGGTCCTCTCCACTTCGTCTGGAACTTACGAGCTAGCCCAATCTGCCTTTGGCAGTTTTCAATGTACACGCTGTCCCCCACATTAAACGGCGCGTCTCTAGCACTGCGATCGTGCACCTCCTTCCTGCGCTTCGCCGCTTTCTTTAAGGCCTCCTTTGCGATGTCCCTCGCCACTTGCAAGCGCGATTCTAGCTCCACCTTATAGTCGTCCAGTGAAGCGTATGGGACACGACGGGGGCCCTCTGGCACTTCACTAGGCTGGTCCGGGTCTCGGCCGTAGAGAAGAAAGAATGGCGATTCGCCCGTGCTCTCGTGTGCTGCGGAATTGTAGGCAAACATTGCATACGGGAGCCACAAGTCCCAGTCCCGCTGGTCGCGCGAAACAAAATGCGACAGGAACCCGGCCACGGTTTGGTTCAGTCGCTCCACCGCGCCGTTGCAAGCCGGATGGTACGGTGTTGTCTGCTTCTTAGCGATCTTAAGCAGCTCGCAAACTCTCCTCATTAGCTGCGACACGAAGTTCGTTCCCCGATCTGTCAAGAGTTGCCTCGGGGGTCCATGTCGGAGCACGATCTGTTCGACAAATGCTCTTGCAACCGTGTCTGCCTTCTGATCTGGGAGTGCTACCGCTTCCGCGTATTTTGAAAGGTGATCGACAAATACTCAAATGTACTTGTTTCCGGAAGTGGTCGTGGGCAATGGGCCCATTATGTCCATACCTGTCCGCTCGAAGGGAGCCGAAACCTCAGAGAACGGCTGAATTGGAGCTGGTCTTCGTCCCTTGGGTGTTTTTCTTTCGAGACAGGAATGACACTTCGCACAGTAGTCTCTAACATCCTGTCGCATGCCACTCCAAAAGTACAAACGCTCCACACGCCTGCGTGTCTTCGCTACGCCAAAATGACCGGCGCATGGCGCATCGTGAAACGCGCGAAGAACCCTTTCTGTCCACGACCGAGGTATGACGACTCTCTCCCAAGCGGTTTTCTCTGGTCTCCCTTTCCTGGTTGGCCTCGTGCGCCGACACAGGGTGCCGTCTTTGTCAATGAAATAACCTAGCTGTTCGGGGTGAGACGGTGCGCCCTCTAAGCTTTCGATTATTCGCTTCAGGTCAGGATCTTTGCACTGCTCTGTGCGTAATTCGGCGGGGTCGACTACGGGGACAAACTCTTCTATAGCTGCCACGGCAGCTGTGCGGCTGAGTGCATCAGCATTCAGATGTGTCTTTCCTGACTTGTGCTCAACTTCAAAGCAGTATTCCTGCAGGTGTAGATTCCATCTAGCGAGTCGCGAGCTAGGGTCCCTGACACTCATCACCCATTTCAGAGGATGGCAGTCTGTGACTAGCTTGAATTTGCGGCCGTAAAGGTAGCATCTGAAGTGCTTTACTGCCCAGACAACGGCGAGGCACTCCCTTTCCGTAGCTCCGTACTTTTGCTCTGTGGGGCTCAGCTGTCGGCTAGCAAAAGCAACGGGATGTTCTTTGCCCTCGATAATCTGAGATAGCACGACACCAACTGCGAACTTTGACGCATCTGTGGCCATAACGAAGGGCAAATTAAAATCCGGGTGGCGCAACAGCGGTGCACTCATTAGCTTCCCTTTCAGGGCCCCAAAAGCATTCTCCGCGTTTTCGTCCCAGCGAAAGGCGACATTTTTGGCTGTTAAGGCGGTGAGCGGCTTAGCGAGCTTGGCGAACTCCTCTATGTGCCTTCGGTAGTAACCGATCAGGCCGAGAAACTGCCGGACCTGGCGGACGCTAGTCGGGGATGGAAAATCCGAGACACACCTTAGTTTCTCAGGGTCCGGTCGCACGCCGTCAGCTGAAACAACGTGCCCGAGGTATTTCACCTCGTTTTTGAGGAATTGGCACTTAGAGGGCTTCAGCTTGAGACCCGCTGCTCTTAGTCGCACCAAAACCTGCTCAATATCGCGCAAATGGTTATCAAAACTGTCACTGTATATGATAATGTCATCCATATACACGAAGCACAGCCTCCCCAGAAGACCTGCCAGGATAACATCAGCGGTTCTCTGCCAGACAGCAGGGCTGTTGGCCAGACCCATCGGCATTCTTTTCCATTCATAGTGCCCTGAGGGCGTGTTGAATGCCGTTTTCTCGGCATCTGCCGGATCCATTGCTATCTGCCAGAATCCCGCCGCCATGTCCACTACCGTGAAGTACCTGGCAGAGCCCAGCTGAGAAAGCGTCTCCTGTATATTGGGGATGGGGTATGGATCGATGCGAGTTACGGCATTTAGTTTGCGGTAGTCCACTACCAATCGATACGAGCCATCTGGCTTTTCCACCAATAGTGCTGGTGCTCCCCAGGGTGACTTTGAGTGTTCGACAATGCCGCGATCAATCAGGTCCTGCACCTGCCGCTCCATCTCCTCACGTTGGGAGTAAGGAATCCTGTACGCACGCTGGTAAACGGGCGATGAAGTGCCGGTTTCTATCCTGTGCTTTATAACGCCACAGCAGCCCAAATCCAGGTTGGACGTGGCGAATACCTCCGAGTAGTCGTTCAGCAAACCAGCCAGAGCCTCCCTCTCCCTGGATTTTACGTGAGAAAGATCGAACGACACCTTTGGAGCAGCCGAAGGACTAGCATGCTCTACAGTTGCGAGTACCGTATCGGTGGGCTCACGTTGCTCTATCGCAGAGGTGAAGAAAGCCAATGTTTTGTTCTTGGGAAGGCTCAGTGGCTGCTGGCTACAGTTAACCACCCGTAGGGGCACTCTGTGGGCGTCATTAACTGTCACGAGGCACGCGGCTGCCTTCAGGCCATTGCTGAGAGAGTCGACCGGCTCAAGCACTCCCACGGCGCCGCTCTCTACATCTGAAGGCACAAACGCGTACAAAATGTGCTCCGACCAAGGAAGGACGACCGCCTCCTCGACCAGCCGGACGGCAACCCGCGAATATACCTTCTCCAATGATCCCACTGTTTGACGGGTGTCAATATCGGTAATGCGAATCTCAGCCCCTCTCCTGTTCAAAAACGGAACTTTTGAGCCGCCCGCATTAACCTCTTCCTCAGAGAATGAGACTACTACCTTCCCTTTTCTCAAAAAATCCTGCCCTAATATACCTGACACTCCGTTTGGCAGAGACACCGTGTCCGGGCATACGTAGCAGGGGTGCTCCAATGCAATTCCGCCGACCGCCGAGAGAGAAGTGTAACCGGTAGAGTCCACTTATGCCAAGAGGATCCCCCGTTATGCCTACAAATTTGGTTGCCATACCACCAGACGCTTCCAACACCTCGCGGTCCCCCTTCCTTCGAAGCGTGTTAAAACTGCTCTCCTTAAGCAATGTCACCTTTGACCCCGTATCTATCAACAATTCCATACAACAACCATTTAACTTGCAACGCACAACAGGGCATGCCTCGTCGGCCACACAAACTACCACCACCTCATCATCTACTGCTCCCTCCCCACGCTCCTCAGGCTGGGGAGGACTAACTAGTTTTTTGACTCGGTATCTGGAGCCCCGCTGTAGGCTTGCTTAGGGCGTGTCTCGCCTGCTTCTCTTTGTGGCTCCCCACGGCGCACGTTTTGGCAGAACCTGGCGATGTGTCCGCGACCCTGGCAAGCGAAGCATACGATTTCTTCAAAATCTCGCATACCGCGCCTGTAGCTTTGTGGCGGTCTCCGGTTTCCAGCGAATGGGCGCTGTTGAGCGCGCGCTTCAACCTGGCATTCTACCTGCTGAGATAGCAGCTGTTCTAAGCGATCTAACCGCTCTGTCAAGAGAGCAACCTCAGGGTTGAGCACCGCTCTCTCTATGACGCGTACTCTCGCTGCGGCTGTCGTTAACGCCTCATTTTGTTCCTCATCCAATGCGGCCTCCACGGCTTGGTCGAAATTGCTCGGCTTGCGCGAGAGCACGAACCGGCGCACGGGGTCTTGCAGACCAGCCACGAACAAAGCGGTCATTTCCTCTTTAAGTATATCCTCCGCGTATTTCTTCCTTAGCTGGTCTCCTTCCTCCTCCCTGCTTAACGTATCGCGTGCTAGGCGCTGAAGCCGCGACGCAAATGTTCGCACGTCCTCCCCTACCATCTGTCCGGCGTCACGGAACCTCTGTACCCGCACGTGACGTGGTTCAGTGTCGAAATGCTCAAACGCGAGCTTCTTAAATTCCGCAAATGATTTTGTGGATTTTACTTTTTCGTCTCGCCAGGCAAAATCATGAGCAGCTCCTGCCATCTTATACCTCGCCATTCCCAGCATTTGAGCATCGGACCATCCCCCCATTTTCCCAATCTCTTCTAGCATGGAAAAGAACTCGCAGATTGGAACCCCTGTCTTATCTCCCGTAAACGTCGGAATGACGCTTCCTAATGCCAGCATGCTTGCTCCGAGCGACGGCTGTGGAGTGGGAGCTCCCTCAGATACAGTCATTTTTTTTTTCAAGCCCTCCAGTGCCTCAAGCCTCTCAAATGGGGGTAAAAGTCCCTCAATCAGTCCCGTGATTCCCTTTTGATTACAATTTTGAAGTCATGAATGTCACCGCATTCAGAGGACATTTGCTTTTGAGTACCCCACTTCTGACACCAGTGTGATGACCCCCATAATGCGCAGGTCCACACGGGACGGAGAGGCAAAGAGACACCGTATGGCTCAGTTTAAACAAACAGGTATATTCAATAATTACACATGATTAAGATTATACATCAGAGGCTGGGGCGTCCGAGCTTACGTGCCGACGACTTCATGGGGGCGATGGAGTGGCTCCGGAGTTGGGCTCGAGCGGTTGCTGGCAGAAGCTGCACGCCGTCGGGGCTTCGGCGCTGAAGGCCCTCTTGGCGAATGATGTCGTCCTGAGCGTGTATGCAGTAGAATTTCAATAGTCGTCCGTTTCTTCGAGGATGGTTCCCAAACCCTTCCTCTAGTGTCGTTCGGCTTGGAAGATGAACAGGAGGCGAGCTTGTAGATGATGACAGCAGAGCATAATTTTACAACATACATATACAGAGAGTTAAACTGGAAAAAAGCAGAACTGAATTTACAAAAGAACAAACTTTGCACTACTTTACTCATCGACCGGGCAGGTTAGTGCCTAAGTAGCATCACATTACATGCTAAGCATGGAGCCCCAGCTCAGACTGGGCTGCATCCGTTTACATGTGCTTTTAAGCACTTGATTAACAAAGGACTAAGGGCGGTCATTTCCAGTGGCCCGCCCAAAGCATCAATTCTCCAATCCAAAATAACATGCGAGATGGGGACCACCCCTTGGGTTGGGCTTAGCCTCGAACCCAGAGTCTGTTAACAATACAAACTAAATAAACAACAAAAACGCCACCACTCTCTCTCAAGTGAGAGTACACACAGGCTCTCTCTTCGGAGCTAATTCACTAGCGCCTGTCTTTCCACATTCTTGGCGAGTACTGCCTGTCCGCCATGACAGGTGTCCGTCACGGCCCTTCTGGGAAGCTGTGGGTGCCTTCCCGGCGATAGCCCACGACAAAGGGGGGGGGAGGGAAAGAATGTTGTCTTCGCGGTAGCGCATAGCGTCGGCTGTGGTACGGCGCGCTCTGGCCCGCTGACAGCTCCCTTGTCCTGGAATGTGCCCGGGGCGGCGGCGGGTCCGGTTGTTCTGGTCGTCACTCAAAGAGCATGGCTGGGTAATTGATGATGCCGCTGTCACGGGTCTCCGTCTACGCCGCGCCGTCGAACGTGGATCCTCGTAGCACACACGGAATGTCACAATATGCTTTTAGCATACACGTTTCTACAGGATATGGGTGCCCTGTGTAACGTGCCCAGTCAAACCTGTGGGTGTCGTATACTACGGCTCAAAGCGAAACTCGGTGGTACTACCGCGTGTGAGCAAAACATTAATGACTGAATAACAACCGTCCGCTGGGCAATTAATTTGTCACATCTTTCCAGAAGTATACCCCAGTTTTGTAGTGTTGATATAGTTTTAAACGTATGGCAGCTGCGCGCACGCACACACACGCACACACACACACACACACATGTACGCACACATACACACTCGCATGCATGCACAACACACAAGCACGCAAACAACATACATACAACACACACGCGCGCACACACACAGCACGCACGCATTACTTGCCAGCGGATTGCTCATACGCAAGCAAAAATTGAAGGAATTGGGAAAACTAGCAGTGACACCGTAGGAGCATTTTGTTATTTTAAAAAATTCCTTCTTTTGTCACGCATGTCGTGGCACATATAACAAAAAAATAATGTGCGCTGGACGGACTCAGACACCCCAAAATACCTCTTGGGCTGCCATGCTTGATATATCCAGCGAAGGCAGGCGAGAGTTACGGTAAGTCGGAGCATTTACACGACGTTCCGTCCAACTTATCGGAACCGCATACCTTTCGGGCTGAATTCCTACACCCCTAATAAGCCGAACGAGAAATTTTTGTGCGTGCCGCGTAAGCGCACAGGAGCTGGACGCATTGCCCGCTTTCTCGGTTCGTCTCGTAAAATAAATTTGACCTAGGACGTCGTATTAAATCCTATTATATCGACTCTACAACCGCTTCTTGGTCTATCTGGGACCCGACGGTCTTCTTGAGTACCATAGGTCCTCACTCGCGGGTCAGCAAAGGTCAGAATTAAGGTTGAAAAAGTGCGGGCCTGCAGCGTACGTTTACCCTCAATGTTGCACCTTATCCCAGTTGGAGTGAAACTCGGAGCAGCGGGCCACAGCCAGCCACTTCAGGCCGACCACTGCGTATTTAGCTACGATAACATTTGTGAGATGGGCAAAGTGATCTGCGGGGTAAGCCCGTGTCTAGCCCGACATAGAAAGAAGAGGAGAAGAGCAGAGAGGAAGGAAAAAGAAGTTTCGGGGTTTGGTTCAAACGTTGCCAGTTGTCTAAGTTAGTTTCGCCGAAAATTATGCAAGGAATGAAGTGGACTAACGAAGGCAGTTCTTAAATGGCAGCACAAATGAAGAGGAATAAAGGGCAAGCTGGAGAGGGACAGCACCGTTCTGAGAACAGCACTGTGATCTCGCACAGCTAACGTGTTATACAGCCAGCTCGACAGGCATCGATTATTTTCGTCTGAAAGCGTAACCTGTCGCCAAGTGCCTACAAATTCAGCTACTCACTGCAGCTTGCACGAACGTTAACTTCTGCGCAAATGGGGCGGCGGAATTTCGAAAGTAAAAATTCTAACGACGATTACGATACCTTCTAATGCGAAATTTGAGCGCACCTCTGTACGTTTTTTGATTTTGCGATATATTGAGGTAAAGGATTTGAGTGATACATGCATGTATGCACAGTTAAAAAGCGCTCTCCATTTTCCACGCACCCTCTTTCGTCAAGTAATTACGCTCTTCTCCCAGTCTTTTATTGTCATGAAGGCGGCTTTGTGGTAGGAGAAATGGATGGAGATATGTTCAAACTGCTGCACCGATCCCTGGTTTTTCGAAGACAAGATCGGTACAAGTGTTTCGCGAGGTCGTCAGTGTATGGGGAGGAGCTAAGAGGGAGAAGAACGGGATTTTCTCGCGCATAAGAGGTGCGAATTTCGAAGGCGCCGTCTACCCTCTAATTCGGCACCGCGAAATTCTCGGTCCTCTCGGTGGCGCGCACCTCAGCAGCAGCGGCAAACGAAGCTTTTCCACTGGTTGCATCACTCATTCTTCAGAAAGAACTGGCTGAGACTATTTTGTATTGTATTATATAAGAAGACGGTTTATACTAGAAAGACAACGCTGCGAGTGACGTGGCCGACGCGGACAGTCCATCGCGTGCAGACACATTTCACAGCACCGCCTGCCAACGGAGCGGAGCGTGGCTCGACTGCACGGAGGCAGCGCGTGGGCGCGCGTGGACGCGTGCCACCGCAGACAGAGCTCCCTCCCTTAGCCGCCCTACCTCCGCTTATGCAGTGCTGATGGACGACGGTAGTAGGGTGGCTAGAATGGTTACTGGAGCTAGAGCTAGCTAAGGTGCGAGTAAATCTAAAAGGGAAAAGACGCAAACCCAAGAGTTGACGGGATGAGGAGGTCAAGAGGGCGATAAACATCAGGAAGCGTCCAGGGAACACTGATATTCCAAGAAGAGGGGGGAACCAGAAGTTGAAGTAGACAGAAAATGGGATACCTTCATAAAGTGTAGAAGGGAAGCATCCTATTTGATTAATGAGAAAATTAGAAGAAAGGGTGCCCAATTGATGTCAAAAGTAAATGAAAAGGATAGAAAAGCAGCTAAAAAATTCTGGAAGCATCTAAATGCAATGAGTAATAAGACTAGCTAGAACAAAGGGTTATTGTTACAGATCAGGGTATTCGACTAGAAGGGGATGAAGCGATAAAACACATAGGAACAAGGATGACAGAAAAAATCAAAGAAAGAAATGTTGCACATAATTTATCGAAGGAGGATAGACCGGTTACTGCAATAGCTTCACTTGAGCAAAGCGAGTGGGAAAGCGCAGAGAAGAAGGTTCCTAGTGGCACGTCAACAGGAACAGATGGTATTCCGATTATGTTAATAAAGAAGCTAGGACCAAAATCCAAGCAAACATTAATACAGGTAGTGAATAAAATGATAGTGGACGGGAAAGTCTCCGATGAATGGCGATTAAGTAGAATGAACATGATATATAAGGGAAAGGGGGACAAAGCTGACGTAAGTAACTACCGTCCCATAACAGTGACATGTGTGGTTTACAGGGTGGTGATGCAGATTATAAAGGACAGATTGCAGACTTGGGTGGAGAACGAGGGGGTGCTAGGGGAGCTACAAAATGGGTTCCGGAAACAAAGGAGGTTGGAGGACAATCTGTTTTCATTGACGCAGTGTATAGAGACTGCTGAAAAGGAACACAGGCCCATATGGCTAGCATTTCTGGATATTAAGTGAGCCTACGACAACGTTAATCAAGAGTACCTGTGGGACATGCTGGGCACATTGGATGTGGAAAAGGGAGTAATTAATCTTTTAAAAGATATATATAAAGGTACCAGAGTGCTTATAAAATGGGAAAAATGTATGAGAGCCTGTAGAGATACAGCGGGGGCTTAGGCAAGGATGTCCTCTGTCTCCTTTGTTGTTCATGTTGCATCTGCAAGGGTTGGAGACCAAGTAGAGAGGAGTGGACTAGGCTTCAACCTTTCTTTTTAAGCAAGGAGAATTGAATAAACAGTCATTACCGGGACTACTATACGCCGATGATATAGTGGTAATGGCTGATAACAAGGAAGATTTACAGAAGTTGATATACATATGTGGTACAGAGGGAGATAGATTAGGTTTCAAGTTTAGTAAGGAAAAATCGGCAGTCATGATATTTAATGATGAGGTCGGCGAGCATAGAATACAGGAGTTCATGCTAGAAGTAGTGGATGAGTACAAGTATCTTGGGGTGTGGATAAATAACGGTGCTGAGTACCTGACAGAGCATGAAAAATATGTAATGAATAAAGCTACTAGGAATGCAGCTGTCATGAAAAATAGGGCCTGTGGAATTACAATAGGTATGAAGTGGTAAGAGGGATCTGGAAAGGGGTGATGGTTTCTAGCCTGACTTTCGGTAATGCGGTCCTGTGCATGAGACCAGATGTTCAATCAAGGTTAGAAATTAAACAACGTGACGTAGGGAGGCTAGCTTTGGGAGCACATGGCAATACACCAAATCAGGGGGTACAGGGTGATGTGGGATGGGCGTCGTTCGAGAGCAGGACAGCTAGCAGTAAGATAGCATTTGAGGAGCGATTGAGAAAAATGGGGAAAAAGCAGTGGGCTAGGAAAGTTTTCAGATAGCTGTATATAAGGAATGTTGATACGAAATGGAGAAAGTGAACTAGAAAATTGACAAGCAAATATCTGGACAGCAGTAGGGGGGGGGGGGGGCAAATCAGCAATTATCGGTTAAAAAAAAGGTTAAAGAAACAGAGAGGGCTCTGTGGAAAACAGGAATGCTGACGAAATCAGCACTGGGAACATACAGGATTTTTAAGCAGGAAATTTCCAAAGAAAATATCTATGATAATTGTAGGGGAAGCTCTTTGTTGTTTGAGGCCAGGACGGGAGTTTTGCGGACTAAGACATGTAGAGTCAGGTACCACGAGATAGACACGTTGTGCGTTGAGCGCGGACAGGAGGAGGAAACGGCTGAACACTTGATACTTTTCGTAAAGGGCTTCACCTAACAGTGTAAAGCAGCGGGGCTGATTTATCGAAGGCATTGGGGTTTAAGGGCAGTGAAGGGAAAGTAGATTTTAAGCGGGTAGAAGTAACAAAGCGAAGGTTACCTGATTGGTGGATAAAATCAAGAGAAGAGTAAAATTTCATAAGTCATGGCTAGGTGGCTTGAGCAACCGCCTGATTTAAAGGGTTCAGCCGCATCCGTCCGTCCGTCCGCCCGTCCGTCCGTACATACATACGTACGTACATACATACATACATACATACATACATACATACATACATACATACATACATACATACATACATACATACATACATACATACATACATACATACATACATACATACATACATACATACATACATACATACATACATACATACATACATACATACATACATACATACATACGATGGGCGTGCGCGTAGTTGCGGCCGGCTGCATGCAGGGGCTTCGGCGGCCGCGGAGTAAACGTGAGCTTTGTCTACTTCGCAAAGGACCAGCTCGTCCTAAGCCATTACCAGTTCATGGCTACAACAAAGAGGAACGCTCTTTTATATCATCTGGAAAATAAACGCCAGTTAATTGTGAGTCAGCAGCGCCTAGCGCCTCGACACCAAATTTTTTTCTTGTGTGTTTTCTTCTTTCAAACTTTTGCAATAATACTGCGCACTGCTGCGCTTGCTTACCAGGTGTTCCCAAAATCGGCCACGGAGAAAAAGAGCCCAAGGCATTATCTACAAAATTCCTTGCGCCGACTGCGACGCAAGCTACATTCGCGAAACCAAAAATATATAAAAGAAAGAATTCGGCAACACAAAAACGACGTCCGCAACTATGCAAGAAAGCGCAGTCCTGTAACTGAACATTCCCAAGACACACAATCAACTTCGACGAAACCAGCATACTCGGTGCCAGAAGTTAGCAAAAACGCGCTTCCTCGAATCCTGGCACATTCAAACGACACCGAACAACATCAACAGCACAAATTGAAGGGAAACCTCCACAAGACAGACAATCAACTTCGACGAAACCAGCATGCTCGGAGCCGGAAAAATTATACACACAAACCTGCAGTCACTCAGCGCGCGGACGACGTTCCATCGGATGCGAAAAGTCTCATCAAAGACCTTCTCGGGACACAGAAAACGTTGCTGCCAGCGTCAGGCACTGCAGCACTTGCGATGTTAGGAGGTTATTTGGCTCGCGCTGTTCAAGAAAAAATTGATTGCAGCAGCTGCAATGCTCTTCTTACTCGACCAGCCTCATCTGCGCCCAGTGACAGTTTGATCCGTCATCAGGACAGAGGAGGCCTCTTTTATCCTTCAATGCAGTTTGTGTACGTTCTGTACGCCCTGAAGAACTACGTCGAGGTGTTGTTCAACAAAAGATTTTTAGCAAAACCCCTGCAAGCTGCAGTCAACAATGCAGTTGATGCTCTTGCAGAACATGGAGCACTGAAATGTGAGCTTGCTTGCAGTGATCGCCACGGCCAGCTTCTGAAACTCATCTGCACAAAATTTTTCCCACCTGTTTGTGTGAACAATGCGTTATCAGTGACTGACAGGAACGACATAGTGAAGCCGCTCTCATCAAAGCCTCTATCAAGAAAGCTGTTAAAGCTGTGAAAACTTTTTTGCGCATGTATGTTTTATTCCAATTACGACAGTAAAACTTTTTCCGTTCACTCATCGCTCACAAAAACGCTTTTTAATGTTTCTGCTTATATATCGGATCAGATACGACTGGTGCCGAGAATGCGTGTTTTGTACAAAGAAGCACATTATTAATTACCCTCGATAAAGCTGATAAACTGAAGAATTCATCTCGGTACTGCAACAACGTTCGATCTGTATGCCCGGTCGCCGCTTTCATAATGTCCTTGATGAGCAGCTTTTATTAGAGTACATGTGCACATGGCTTAACAAATACAACTTAGCACTTTAACGACCGTGCCCGCATATCACTCTTACTAACGGTGTCTTCGACTGGTCGCTCCCGCGATCCGGTTAGGATCGGCCAGAGTGGGAGCCGCTCTCGCTCTGAGCGCATAGCGAGACTAGTCAAGCCGAATGGTCAGAGAGTTTTCAGAGCGGAAGCGCAGGAGGCAGAAAGAGGACGTAACTTCCGGAACAATGACGCGGCATCGCTGCTGATACGTCAACAGTAGCCGGACGTAAGGTCCCTTGATTACCTTTAGCCGCACATGGTCGCACACAGTTTGCATCGCGATCACCGCTTAGCCTGTATCGATCGCTGCTCCGGCTTTCCGTCCCACGGGACGCTCATTTTTCGAACATCGCCTTCTGGATAGCACTGTCGTCCTCGTCTGAGCTGCTGCTGCAATCGCTGTTGTCATGCGACAGCAACACAAACCGCGTTCCTAGCGTATATGCTTATCCGGCGTGTCTTGAACATTTTGCCTCACGCAGCGCGGCACCCGCAAAACAACGCAGCAAGCGTTACTGCATCAAAAGCCTACGCTTGCTTCTGCCTACACGTATGGGACGCCGAGGCCTCGCACCGCTTTCGCGAAATGGCGGAAGTGGCTCTGTCACGTGAACTCATCTCAGAGCCGCTCTGACTTTTTTCTCGGAGCGCGTCGGAGCGCTCTGAGCTGGAGGCGAGCGCTCGGAGAGAACCAGCCGAATGGAGTCAGAGCGCCCGGTTTCGACCAGCCGAATGTGCGGTCGCCTCTCAGAGCGCTCTAGAGCGATCTAAAGCGACCAATCGAAGACACCATAAAAGAAGAGGAGTATGCACGGTAGCAGAATTGCGCGCCGCGTTTTACGCTGCGTGCAACTCCAGCCGCGTCGTCTGCTCCATCCAGGGCTGCGAGCGCCGCTCGTCGGCAGCTTCGCGTACTAGCGCGAACGGCGCCTAACAACGGCGTTCCCCGCGGTTGAGCGGGCATGAAAAAAAATAGAGGAGGCTATTTACCGGCGACGGTGACGCGGCTCAACCCACGAACGGACACTTAAAGGGGCTCTGAAACGCCTTCCGAGGAGAGCACATTAACTCACTTAATCACTGCACTGTGTTGCCATGAAAACCAGAGCAAAATAATACTCTTCTACACGCAGCAGACGACCCACAATCACGCGTCAAAGTTGGCGAGCCTTTCCCGGCGACTTTTTCATGCTCGCGCCCTCCACCGTCCCCCGCATCTGCGTAGACATTGTGAGAGGTGACCATTGGTTAGATTCTTGCAGACGTCAGGCAGCTACCGTGGCCGCGGCCAATAAACCGCTTAGCTCCGGCGGGTCGGGAAGCTCCGCTCCCAGAGGGGGGACGGCCATTGGGACGGCGAAGGAGCGCCTACCTTCCAGCGTGCAAAAAGTGACGAGAGAGGGAAAGGCGCGAAGACGCTGAAATTCAAATTTTAATTACAGATAACTCAGCTTCTACAAAGCGCATTTAAAAAATCCTTGCTGGACACTATTCGTGAAGCGGCGTGATTCAATATCCCAGGCATGCCGCAACTTTAGTAGAGCCCCCTTCACAGCCCATTTAAGAGCTGCTTTCTAAGATCGGCACGTGCTTTTCGGCATTTCTGTCTTAATTTATAATTCAGTCAGTCAACTATCCATCTGTCGTCTGTCCAACAATCAATCAATCCAATCAATCCATCCATCCATCCATCCGTCCGACCGTCCGTCCGTCCGTCCGTCAGTCCGTCCGTCCGTCCGTAAAATAGAGCTTGCGCAACGAGGCATGTAAGGACTTACCTACTGCATGCTTATTACATCTTCGTCGTCTTGCAAAAAAGGTCGCATATATTCGTCCTCTGGACGAAGCGCACCAGCAGCGGCACCGACTCCTACAAACGCCAATTTGCATGCCAGCGGTACATTTCTTTATTCTATTACTTGATGAACGGTCAAAGCGTTTTTGGTCCAGATTCTGAGATAGCTCTGCTGAAACACAGTTGACTCCGCTTGTACGCGTTTCAGAAAATAACCGTGCGCATAACAGGGAAAGCACTCCGAACAGCAAGATGTCAAAACCGTGCATGTTTATTCGTCCAATCTCGGAAGGGCTTGTAAATGAGCCACAAGAAAGGGCGCCGTCTCATGCAAAAAGTTGCTGTCGTAACTAGTGTAAAATGAGTATAACACAGGTTCAATTTCGCGCAATGTAAAAAGAAAAAAACAAGGGGCCGAAGGAGCTATCGATTGCAGCGTGTATCACTTCCCCACTGTAGTGAAGACCTCATAGTCAAGCACTGAAAAGTTGTAGTCGCCCATGAGCAAGGTGCACGACGCTCCCTCGCCATCGTAGGAGTGCGGCAGATTCGAGTAGCTCTCCATGTTCGCATTGCAGTGGTTGGCGATGCTCAGGTCCGCCCCGGCACCGAATATCGGACCGTACCTGCGACGAACAAACAGACAGAGTAGCCAGCACAGGAGTAAGTGTTTGCCGCCCCTTCCTCCACCTTACAGTCAGTCCTTAGACACACAAGCAAGTCGAACGTTACGCGATCCTTGCTGAACTTTTCACTCGTGTCATCTATCGCGTCACTCATACAAACATTAAAAAAAGAACACTAGTCACATACATTTAGCATGTGTCTTTTGAAGTTGACACGTGTCGTACGTGCCTGCACTGATGCCTCTAAGATAACAGTCAGCGCAGGAACATACGCAAACCAAAAAGACAGTGTTCCACATTGGAGTAAAACAGCTATTACTTCAAAGCATAGCGCACTGTAATAAATGTGAGCCACCTCGCACCAAATGATGAAGCGTCTACAATGCTTCCACGTTATTTTTAAAGATATGTCTCAATCTCATTTGAGTTTTGGCACTAGCATTCCCAAAGGTGAATTTAAGTTCAAATTAAGAATTTTTCTCTGTAAAACCCTGCCTAAAACCAGAGTATGTCAGGTTAATTAGTTTTCTTTTCTTAAAAAAAGTACGTGTTTGAAACAAAAAAGTACTCCACAACAGTCAGGAATTGTACATCATGATTACTTAACAACTTCATGTTCGCAGTAATTCCGTTTGCTTGATTCTGACTAACGTCAAGCCAGCGCCTCCTCTATTTTTACAAAAATAAAATAAAAATAGAGGAGGCGCTGGTCAAGCAGTAATTACAGCAGTTAATAACTAACCCGCCCCCGCCATCAATGGCACTTTGCCAAAAGGTTGCTCTCCTTACCTTATCTCGAAAATTTTACTACTAATCCACACTGGACAACTTAATGGACAGACATGGTTTATCATATCGAGTCAATTATTGTCACAAAGTTGGTACCCCATTATGCACAACATTTTCAGTCATTTGTGCCTCGTGCTCCCAACGGGTGGAACTGCCTTTCAAGTGAAATTCCATTCATTTACGACACTCGTATTCTTTGCAAAACTTGCGCCATCATCCCAGAAATAATAATAATATTGCATGGACTAATAGTTTTTTACATTTTATTTTTGCATTCAGTGCCCGTTCATATCTAAAGGACTGGCATATTCAAGGAAGCAAGCAACCTCGTCTATATGTGACCTTCCCGTGCTTACTCGGGGTGGTGCGAGATAGCGAACATCTTTTTGACGATGTCGAACTTGGTGGGGGGCAGGTCGGCGTTGTTGATGAGCGTGAAGAGGAACGCCTTCTCCGAGGGGATGTAGCGTCCTCGGCCGCCCGTCTTGCCCCACGGCACGTCACTGAAGCCGCCGCACAGCTGCCCCTGCGACCCCTGCGAAGGGAGCGCCACGGTGTCAGGACGCGCCCACACCGCGGATGACATTCCACGTCGGTGGGCGGCAACAAGGTTTCCCGGCAGAGAATGACGAACTCCAGCAGGGTGTGTGTGTGTGAAGTGCAATTCAATCTCACTCTTTGTTCCAGGCACAGGCTGAACCCCCCCCCCCCCCCTCCCTCACACACACATCACCTAGCATCTGTGAACTGCACGAGTGAGCGAACCAACTGCTGTGAACGCAAGGCGAAGCCGCATTTGAACGGTCGGCTCCGTAGTCAGGTGAAAACATTTTTTGGGCGGCTGTGAGCTCGACGGAGCTTCCTCCTGACTGGATAGCTGTTGGTTCGAAGCATCCAGAAAACGAATTTAGACCAAGTAGGCGGCTGCAGTTGTCACCAACGTGCTAGGAGAGCACACAGTTCGCTCAATACCAGTGTGACGGGGGCTGTGTACTATCTGACGCAAAAAAGTCGCAGACCAATGCCCCCGACGTTAGTGAAGCCGCGTGCACGTCATAGCGAAATGGCTGCGTTTGCTTTGCGCGAGCTCTATCGGTGGCAGAATTTCTTCTCAAAACATTTATTCGAAAAAAAAAAACTGACGGGTGATTTAGCGTGGTCAAGCCAAACACGAAAAAGGTGCGCTAGCACTTCGGTTTCCGTTTAGGGTCGAGGCCCGGTTATCAAGGTCAAGCAGGCGTCAGACAAAGATCGTACAATTTGTAGAGTGCGGGCCTTCGTGCTAGTTCTTCGCGAGCAGCCTGGGCAATTTGCTCGCAATCTGGTGGGCAGGTTGTGACGGCGTCACAAGGCCACGTGACCTAGGCGGCTCACCTGCCACCAAGCTCTTCAAGGTGACAGAGGGACCGCGCAGACTACAGCTATATATAAACGGCTCAGTGGAAAGCACGTACGAGGGCGATGACGAAGGTAGGGCTATGTCCGTCGCACAAGTGGTGGAAGGACTCGGCCGAGTAGCCGTGGTTCGAGGCCCGGTAGAGCAGCCTCCAGAGCTGCTTGGGCACGCCGTACCACGCGTTGAGCACCTGCTGCAGCCGAAGCTTGGGGCCTGTAAGCAGCTGCGAGCCCTGGAAGAGCCGCAGTGAGGTGCGCGGCTGCAGGTGCCGCTCCTCCAGGTGTGTGAACTTGCTCGGCAGCGCCGCGTACCGGTACCTGCGCCCGCCGCACGTTGTTTGTAGGCCACGCAGCTGAGCGCCTGTAGGGCTTCCCACCTTTCCAACGTCAGTTCCATGGGAACAGCACCAGTCGGTTCAACCTCCTCTGCAAACACTTGGCTGTCGATGAGCAGCAGCCGCACGTGGTTGATGACTCCAAGCAGTTGCTGGAAACACAAACTCAAACACTTCAAGCATGCAGCACAAATGAGCTCTCTTTCTTTTATTCGAAGGATAGGAGGTATCCAAAAAGGTCACTTCAAAGAGCTGGTCGTGAAGCTCTGTGCTTTCAGATCCATCTAGAGCGCTACAGATGCCGGACTCGAAGTCATGATGCACTATCATTCTGTACTTACTGTCCTCACTCCAAGTTCAACTGCATAGGCATCTTACTCTTCCGATCAATCTTCAAGCGGTGAAAAGCGAGGCGTGTTGTGTATACAGCTAGAAGTCATTCTAAAACTTGAAATTTCTTTGTTAAGGTAAAATATCACGCTCTTGTCATAATGGCTGAACCGGTGTCAGCGTTCGGCACATGGAGTGAGTTCGCAACTTGCACCCTTACGTTCGGCGTTACTTACCGACTAGTTCGACAAGGGCATAGTGACAAATGACAAGGGCAGCTGTGCGATAAACCCCTCCTTCCCGCCCCTCAGCCCACCTGGACCACCATTCTTGCAGGGGTGGCAAGTGAACGGGTGTTCCCGTCACGCCATACCACGCCAACAACGGACGTCACAGGCTCCGAAGAAAGCGTATCCACTCCTCCGAATGCCTCACGACAGACGGGAACGAGCGAGCAGCGATCCTTCCGACTGTGCAGAAAGCTGGGTACTACACCTGACAAATCCTGGCCCTTTCCTCTTCCGTCCAGTGCGCTGTCGGCTGGGTGACGCCGGCATGGTGTTTCGCCCAGGACAAGACTGCCCGCCAGACGTCTTCTTCTTCCATTGCCAGCTGATCGCAAGACACAGAAAGACAAAACACGAATGGTCATCCTGTTCTGGACAAACCTTCAAGATGCTAATTACATTGCAATGATAGACTGAGCAACGGCACCACACTTTTCAAAGCCTAGTCCCCGAATCACCATTCAGTTAACTGCCCGAATACCCTTCTTATCTTAGCGCATACACAGCTTACGAATTTGAATAACCTGATGGTCCAGTTGTCCAGGCTACAGAGGCACGCACGGTATGCACGACATGAAAGCATCGCAGAAGTGAAATGCGTTCTTGGAGCACGTTCTGAGAACACTGCTAACATGAGGGGCTCGCTCAGAATAGAAACGAAGGAAGCCAAAAATCACTGAAACCGAGGAAAGCACGGGGAAATAGTGATGTTGAAGTAGCGCCGAGGAAGTCATTTTTGTTAATTCTGCGGACTGAATAAAAGTTTTAAGAAAGCAGCGGAAAAGACAACACGCCAACGGAGGAGACCGAACGCACGCTCAGTACCCACCGGCGGCGTGTTGTCTTTTCTTAGACGTTTTTCCTCCCCTTAATTCATGCACTATATATACAATTAACATGGAGCACTGTTCACTGCAAGTGAAAACAGTACTTTGTGCTTTCGTTGGTCTACCAACAGCACTCGACAAGCAGAAACGCACCTTGTGGGAAGCACCATCCTACGCGAGAAGAAAAGCAGATTACCAGTTCTGACCAACAAAAACTTGGGGGCTAACTCATTCATTCCTAAGCGCCACCTCTCAACCCCCCCCCCCCCCCCCCTGTATAAATGATAATTGTAAGGGAAGCGCTTTGTTGTTCGAAGCCAGGACGGGAGTTTTGCGGACTAAGACATATCGAGTCAGGTACCATGGGATAGACATGTTGTGCGGTGCGCGTGGAGAGGAGGAAATGGCTGAACACTTGACACTTCTGTAAAGGACTTCAACCTGCAGTGGAAAGTAGTGGGGCTGATTTATTCAAAGCATTGGCGTTTAAGGACAGTGATTGAAAAATAGATTTTAAGCGGGTAGAAGTAACCAAGCGAAGGCTATCTGATTGGTGGCTAAAATCAAGACAAGAGCAAAATTTTACAAGTCATGGCTAGATTTTTTGAGCCACCGCCCGATTCAAAGGGCTCAGCCTTGCCCGTCCGTCCGTCCGTCCGTCCGTCCGTCCGTCCATCCATCCATCCATTTATTGTCCCCGTACAAACGCCTTCAGGCTGGAACTACACATTTGAACCGTCGGAGCTCCCCGAACCGGGTGCTATGCGATTTGTGTGGAGAACGGTCCTTCCATCCTTGGGCGTTTAAAAAGCAAGCCAACAACGCAACGCTCTGGGATAATCGCAGTTCGGCAGCCTCCTTGGCCGTTGAGCATGGTGTAGATTTCTGCGCAGGGACGAGTAACGCGGTGTTGGCGGCTTTTTCAACAACGGCAATGTGTACTCGTCAATTTCGCTCGTCATAGATGATTCCAGCAGAGCTGAATCCCAAGTGCACCGTTACATTTCTGCTTTCTATATTTTTTTCAGCTTCCGGTCCTGGCCGCAGAAGCGGTGAAAACTAACAAAAATGCGAAAGAGGCGCAATATACCGGGATGCACGTACAAGAGCAACTGGGGACAACGCTGTGCACCCTCGGGTAGCGACTTAGCCTCGCAGCACCGAGTGCGGACGGTACGCTCGCTGAGCCGTGAAAGAAACCGGCTTGTAAATGCGACACTAGAGGCCACGCAGGCTGGCACTGCGGACTTTGACTAAAGGTCTGCCCGGAGTTACGCTTGTTTCACCAGCTAACCGAGTCCCCTTTCCATAGACCCGCCGCAGTATAAGGAACGCGAAACGGTGGGCTGTACATGCTGGCACGCGTTGCCTGCACCACCTCCGCTGCAGGTGCACCAGCTGCTGTTAATATGATAGTCGTTGAGTGGAACATGCAAACTGCGTTAGGTACTAAAAAAAATTGCGGTGGTTTAGCTTTGGTTAAACCTGGAGTGACGCGATAGCTACAGCTGGCCGAGTGGAACTTGCTCAGTTGAATTGCAAAGTCAATCTTTCGCCGCTCCATTTCGCTGGGAGTCCCTTCATCTTTGTCCCACTTGACACGGCGCATGCGCATAGCTGTGGCAGCTCTGTTTCGCCGGCGCGCCGCGCCGCCGGTAGCAGCAGCTGCTCCGTACCACGTGGCTGGTCACGTGACGAACCACGTGATCAGCCACGGCGCCGCGCCGCCGGCAGCTGCTCCGCACCACGTGACAGCGTGGCGGCGCAGCCACGCTGAAGGCCCGAAATGCTACAAAATGGAAATTGGTGCATTACGAGGACCGCATACGGTCTGTTTCGTTGTTCTTGTTCGTCGATGTCAAGAATCACATACACCAAACGCTGCTCAAACAAGCGGTACTATACAGTCGAGCTGATCCAAGTTGTTCAGCACAGGATCAACGCGCAAGTAGTTCGGCGCGCTTATAAGGCTACATTCGCCTTCACATGGCTCTTAGTTTCCAGAGACATCAATAATTTTGCCCTCAGATGACACGGTTATGCTGTAAAAAGGATAAAATTCCTATCGTAACGGCAAAGGCCACCACCCTCTGTCGATAATAAACGGACATCATGAGGAGCGACGCAAAGAGCCACCGCCAGCAGAAGGTAACTCACGTAGTCCGAAGAAACCAGGTGAATGAGGGCGTCCTTAGGAAGATTGAAGAACGCACTCGTCTTGACGCACTCCATCGCGTTTTCGCCAACGTAAGCTGTACACCTGTCCACGAACGATTTTCCGCCTTTCGTACCTGAGGAGGAAAATGTGGTCATACCAGGTTTTACGTAATTTACCAGCCACTAATTCCGGTCTCGTGCACACGCCACGACCGCCCAAGCTTGAATTCCTAAATATCAGCTTTTCAGCTCATTCTTACTAAGATGAACTCTCGAACACCCATGTAATACCCTCGAATGAGGGCCTTTGGAGCTATTTAAATAAATAAATAGATAAATAAACAAACAAGCGAACGCAAAAAACAAGTCTCATTTTCACTGCATCGCCCAGTTTGCTGAAACGCTCTAAAAAGGCAGAGTTTTATGAAACTAAAAAATCCAGACGCAGAGCGCGGAAGGAAAATTTCTGCCCTGTGCTTCTTCACAAGATAAGTCCAACAAACAAACATATGTTCTTCAACAGGAGCTTGATAAGAGTAGTCGTCTGGGCGAGTTGGTTGCTCATGACGGTTAGCACACGTGGTGTGTCCTCTTCGTTTGACCCTGTGTTACGGTCGCTTCGTTTACCGTCTTCTAGAGTACAGTCTGTGCTTAGGGAAGAAAGATTGGTTTGGTTGGTTTATGGGGGTTTAACGTCCCAAAGCGACTCAGGCTATGAGAGACGCCGTAGTGAAGGGCTCCGGAAATTTCGACCACCTGGGGTTCTTGAACGTGCACTGACATCGCACAGTACACGGGCCTCTAGAATTTCCCCTCCATCGAAATTCGACCGCCGCGGCCGGGATCAAACCCGCGTCTTTCGGGCCAGCAGCCGAGCGCCGTAACCACTCAGCCACCGCGGCGGCTCTTAGGGAAGAAAGAAGAAGTGAGATGTTGAAAAGTTGATAACACTTTAGAGCGGATGCGATGATCTCGAGCAACGAACTATCAATGTTTCTCATTTTACACCACTTAGCGCATTCATCAACTTGTCCCTACAGTTGCAGTCATCGCTAGCCGTAGCACCTCTTCGCACCACATCTGCCAGCTCCAGTGTAAAGTAAGTTTCATTATAATTTCACGCACCGTTTCCTCTAATGCTGCGGGCTTGAAAGTGAGTGGGAGGACAAACAAACAAACACCTAAAGACGTAAGACTTGGAAAACGGACAGCACTTGCCTGAGCTTGAAACCCGGTCTTCCATGGCCAGTGCGGAAGCTAGGAACATGCACGCGTTGTGGATGGACATGGTGCTGGTCACGTGGTCCTCGCAACTTTGCCGCAGTTCTTCGATGCCCAGCTCATGCGCGAGGGCGAGAGCTTCGAACACAGTGCTGTCTTGCAGGTGAATCTGGAAGAAAAGGCATACTCTCGCGATGCCACATCTCGAAATTGTAATTCATGAACAATGTAGCAGCAGCCGCAACATGAACGAATTCTCGCGCGCATTGCTGTTCAAGCTTGCATCAGTTTAAATGCCTAAAACGATCGACAGCGAGAACACAAGCGCGCGCACGCTATCATTACTCAGGTTTCTGCCATCACGTCTGCAGCATAACGCAGGCGTGCTTTAGTATGACCCGGCCACATGCGTAACACAATTGCATCTGTCGACAACACAAAATGTTCGTTTCTTAACAGCGTCAGTAATAGCAAGGTTTTCGAAAGCGCGCGGCTTGGGCCTTGAACGTGCGACTACCGTGGAAAGTCATACACCCCCAATATTTTGTTTGGAACCAACCACCCACCTCCAGAATAAATGTGATAGTCAGGTGTGCAATTACCGCTTGATTCAAGAAATACTGAGCGTCATTGTTGTCAAGTTATGTAGCGTATAAAAAAAAAGATAAATGATGGGAACGTTACATCGAAACCGTGAGAAAGTCGACTGCCTGCTCTGCTTTTTAGGGAGGTTTCATAGCGTTGCACAAAATGTTGTATCACTAGCCATTAAATGTCGCATGCTTAGACAGCTGAAATAGCTGGAAAAAGCATCGCAGCAGAAATCGCTGCCCGCATTCCGCAACCACCAGCACGGTGTAATATGCGTTGCATTGAACCTGCGGACTTCGACAAATCGAAGGTGGCGCCAACGCAGGCGTAGTGCTGCTTAGCTCGCGAGTGGTCGAGTAGATGGCGCGCCCCTCGAGCGTTTCAAACGACTAGCTCTTCCCCCGCGAGAGAGGGAACATCTTTGCCCGCCAGGTCATGTTATTTCATTTCGCTTTTTTTTTTTCAAGGGATTTTTCGCTTTTTGCTCGTGCTGCATTATCGTGGGGGGAGGGGGGGGAATCAACATGCGACACATTAAAAGAAAAAAAAAACGATGCGGAACCTATCCCTCTCAATTCCTGGCCGATGCCCCAGTGCGGGTATGCGCCATATTTTGTCAGGGTAACAACAACAACTCTAATGCGGCTCCCGTTTTCGCTTTAGTCAGTGGTCGCCGCTGCCGGGGTATGACAAAAACGGATTCTAAAAGTGAGCGCCGCCTCTGAGCATCATTGCACATTGAGGCGCACGTGTATTCCGATGTGCACAGACCGATTTAGAGAAGTCACATTCATGGAATCTCGGCAGTACAACAGATTGCTCAAAAGGGGGAGAGCTACTGAAAGAAGCACGGAAAAGAGCCGAAAAACGTACGATTGCAAGAAGGCGTCTTTAATAGCCAAGAAAGGGCGAATTGAGAATATACCGAATGCCACCGCTTCTACTTCGCAAACGAGTGTGCTAACAGAAAACAAACTCAGATTCGGACGCGCTGCAGCACATTTCATTCGCTATTTGGCAAACGCGATCAGGAAGTCTGCAGGTACCTCGGAGGCTGAGGAGGCCACTAATAAACAGAAGAGTGCGAAAAACACGACGACTCTTGCATCAGGCCTCTTGCAAGTAAGTGTCTATGGAGAGGAAAGAATGAAGCGCTCAGCGAGATACATTTTTCACATCTAAGTACTCAGACGTTGTTGCGAACTATATAACGCAAATAATAGCATTAAGAATCGCGGCAGTAAATGAGCAATGAGAAACCGGTTATCCTTAATAACAATGTTAATAACAATAACATTGCAATGCTCGATGTCATCTTCGGCGTCTGCTATAAAGTGGTCCAAGTATCCAAGTACGTCTTGGGTGCCTCAAAGTCACATTTATATAGTAGGATACGACTCAAGAACAAAGCGGCAGGCGCCCCTCAAGGGAGGCCCTCCAGGCAGTGACGTCAACCTGGTGTCATGACATCGACTAAACCACATGGTCCTGCGCAGCGCATAGCGCAAAAATAAATAAAGAAAAAAAAACTCACAGGACGGCTACGACTATGTAACGCGAGATTCAGCGGTAGCTGTTTAGGGCGTTTAGTTTTGGGAATATTTTGAGGTAGAAAAGATACAAAGACCTCATATCGCACTGGTGTAGTGGTCAAGTGATGCACCCCTGCGCTGGCTGGCAGGCGGCTGTTCCGAACAGAGCCAAACGACGACAACGCGGAAGCCAGGGACGGGCGCCTAACAGCTGTCGCTGTAAAACCTCGTTCTTTCCTTACAGCAGCTCTGCTACTACATCATGACGCTGTACTGCAATCCGCGCCGCCGTCGGCGCTACCGCTCAATACAGTGATGAGCCGGCTGCGGCCTTGGTATGAGGACGGCGCTCCCGACTAATCGAAAAGGGGTCCGATATTTATGTCTCTACTCCTGTTGTGAAAAGTTATTAATGCGTTAGCAATAGAAGGGTGCGTGCAAGTGGAAATGTCGACCACTGTCACCCGTGGCCACCTCGGATATAACAAACTTTAGACCCGGATTTCTTTTCCCCAGCAACCTCTGGAGACCAATCATTAATTTAGCTGCCACCCGCACGGTTGGCAGCCACGCGTGACGCGGTGCGAACCTTGTGACGTCAACACAACCTGCCCACAGTGGCAGGTAGCAGTTCAATTAATTATTGGTCGCGAGAGGTTGCTCGGGAAGAGCAACCTGGATCTCACAAGCCCCAACAGGTGTCTGTTTTGAAACAGCCACCTGCCGGGGCAGTGGCGCATCGCTTAACCGCTGCACCACTGCGCCAGGAGTGGTATGAGGACTCCAAGGGATCTAGGAGTGCAAAGTCAAGAATGACCAATTCCGCATATATGGACATTAACCCATTACCGCTACCGCGGTATAGCCTTAAGGCGGAGCTACACGGAATCAGCAGCAACAAAACATGCTAATGCAGTTAAATAGTCCACCGAGGATCGCCTGTTTTTTTTTTTTTCAGCTTCAGGACGTTAAACCGCGCATACTACCTGAAGTTATTTCTGGACGACACTGCTCAAGGTTCCATCCATGCTCCAAGGCGTTTCGCGTGATGGACAAGGCAGTTGACTCGGGGCCCCTTGAGCAGTCAGGAAAACTGACCTTATGCAAGCAACAATCATGCGCTCAAGTGTTCGGCAGACGAAGTTGAGGTTTATAGTTTGCCCATAGGGCTGCCAGAGTTAGTTGGCGGGTGCACGTGCGATGTTGGCCGCTTGTGAGAACAGACCGCGGCGCACATGCCACACTGACATTCACAATAGGCATCTGCCGTAGCATCGCGGACTACTCGCTTGCACAGTACAGCTACAGGATGGAGTGTACATCCTGGCCAGGCAGGAACTCTTTTATTACAGGTTCCCCTTCTACCCAGCGCGTGGTACGCTTTGCGCACAATCCCAGTTTAGGGGACAATGCGATCAACGAGGTCACTCGATGTCGACTTTGTAACAGCAACTTGCGACTCGTACGGACCGCAGCCCGTAAGAACCCGTGCTGCAAGTGCCGCCCCTTCCGATAGCCGAATGAAAGTTCCCGCACAGGAAGGACGTACGTCAAGAGGCATAGAATTTCGTTTATCGACTACTGACTTTTTAGCGATCGTTTCCTTCTTCTCATTTCGCCGACTCACAAATACAAGATGGCAAAATGTTGATGTTGACTCGGCGATAGCTACGGCAGTGCTGTCTTTTTTTTTTTCACGCGATTTGCGCATGTCTTACGGAAGGAACCCCAGCAGCATATATGCAGCAGCATTTCGTGACAACCGACGCATTTCCCTCGCGACGCATCACATACCCAGAGATTCTGGACAAGCGCATTTTTTCAACGGGAAGTTATTTATGAACGCATTTTTTTCGCGTATCTTAAGGGTGCACTAAAGGAGAATCTGAACTATTTTTGCCGCGGGAACTCCATCTACACGTTCCGGGCATTCTTAGAAACTTCGAATTGCTGTCCTGTGCGGCCGATTGCCCTAATTAAATCGGATTAAACGCCCCGGCTCCCGCCTTTTTTTTTTTTTGTTAACTCAACGCGGTAGGTAGGAGGAGTCAACCAACGCGCCAGCCAGTCCCGTGGCGGCTTGCCACTCCGCCATCGGCGGAGTGAGACGTAAATCAAAGAGTCCACGTGTCTTTTTATTTCCGTGGGCCTAATTTGCGGCTATATTGTCTGTGACTGAAAATTTTTATTCACAGAAACCTAAAAACTAAATACAAGCGAAAGCGAAGCCGCCACTGGACTGGCTGAAAGGCACTCCACGCGTTGGCTGACTCCGCCTACCTACCGCGTAGAGTTAAAAAAAAGGCGGGGGCCGGGGCTTTAATCCGATTTAATTAGGGCAATCGGCCACACAGGAAAATAATTCAAAGTTTCTAAGAATGCCCGGAACATGTATAGTCCCCGCGGTAAAAAGACGAGTTCAGATTCTTTGAACTCATATTTTCTAGCGCTTAGTGAACACAAGGGACAAGAACACAAATACACAGGACGTACGCTAGTCTTCAACTGTCGTTTAATCGAAAAAACATTCAATATAAGACATCTCAAATGCTGATATTCACACACGCGCAGTAGCAACGCCACGTTTCAAGAACAACAATTCTTTTTTTGATAGATAAACAGATGGGGTGCTGACACATTTTGAACCTTCTTTATCAATGCACATAGCTTCGAAAATTTCCCGTTACGATTGCGTTTTTAGTGTTCCTAGAATGCTTGCTTCATGCAAGATTGGTGTGCAGGGTACAGGGTCAGGGTCGCCAGGGTACCGTTCGATGAGACAGCGTTTGCAGTGCACCGCGAGATTCCCCCCCGCCGATATGAATTCTGTTGCCAAGCGGTGCTCTCTCAGCCTTTCATTAACGCATCTTCCTGATTGCCCGATATATGCTTTGCCACAAGTGAGCGGGATTTTATAGACAACACCCATTTTGCATGGTACGAACTTCCTTTGGTGGTTCTTAGTGCACATTGGCTTGCTTGCCTCGCTGTTCACGAGTGGGCACAGGCGCACTAGTTTCTTTGGGGCAGTCAAAACAAGATCGACGCCACACTTTTTCGCCACCTTTTTTAGACGGTGCGACATGTTGTGAACATACGGCATAGCCACAAGCTGAGTCCGCCGCTGGGGATCGTCACGGTTATGTTGCTTCCCAGTTCTCACTTCCTTCAGCAGCTTTTCCGCAACAGATGTCAGAGTTTCCTCTGGAAACCCGGCGTTCTCTAGGCGAAGCTTTTGCAGTCTCACACTTTCTGTGATGCAATGCTCGCACGACTTATTGAGAGCAGCGCGGAAGGCATTCATGGCAATACCCCTCTTTACAAGTTTAGAGTGCGCCGATTGATAACTGAGAATTTCTTTTTTTGTTCTCGGCTGATACATCCAGCAAACACGTGCCTTTTCAAACCTAATGCATACATCAAGGAACTGCAGCCTCTCGTCGTTTGGGATTTCGGTTGTAAAGGCTAGACCCAGGCTACAGGAATTAAAAACATCAAGCACATTTTTCACCACATCGTTCGGTTTGTCAGACTGTGTTAGATTCATTACTACAAGGTAGTCATCAACATATCTAAAAATGCGTTTAACTTTGTCAGTGTTAATCCGCGCGACAATGCGTTGGTCAATGTATGCTAAAAAGACAGAACTAAGAACGGGGGCGATGCAGGACCCGATGCAAATGCCATCCTTTTGTACATATTCTGCACCTTCATGCTTTATGACAGTCGATGACAGGTAAAATGAAACAAGGTTTAAAAAGCTGTCAATTCAAGCTTTCAGCTTTCAAAAGCTTTCAAGCTTTCAAAAGGATGGCATTTGCATCGGGTCCTGCATCGTCCCCGTTCTTAGTTCTGTCTTTTTAGCATACATTGACCAACGCATTGTCGCGCGGATTAACACTGACAAAGTTAAACGCATTTTTAGATATGTTGATGACTACCTTGTAGTAATGAATCTAACAGTCTGACAAACCGAACGATGTGGTGAAAAATGTGATTGATGTTTTTAATTCCTGTAGCCTGGGTCTAGCCTTTACAACCGAAATCCCAAACGACGAGAGGCTGCAGTTCCTTGATATATGCATTAGGTTTGAAAAGGCACGTGTTTGCTGGATGTATCAGCCGAGAACAAAAAAAGAAATTCTCAGTTATCAATCGCCGCACTCTAAACTTGTAAAAAGGGGTATTGCCATGAATGCCTTCCGCGCTGCTCTCAATAAGTCGTGCGAGCATTGCATCACAGAAAGTGTGAGACTGCAAAAGCTTCGCCTAGAGAACGCCGGGTTTCCAGAGGAAACTCTGACATCTGTTGCGGAAAAGCTGCTGAAGGAAGTGAGAACTGGGAAGCAACATAACCGTGACGATCCCCAGCGGCGGACTCAGCTTGTGGCTATGCTGTATGTTCACAACATGTCGCACCGTCTAAAAAAGGTGGCGAAAAAGTGTGGCGTCGATCTTGTTTTGACTGCCCCAAAGAAACTAGTGCGCCTGTGCCCACTCGTGAACAGCGAGGCAAGGAAGCCAATGTGCACTAAGAACCACCAAAGGAAGTTCGTACCATGCAAAATGGGTGTTGTCTATAAAATCCCGCTCACTTGTGGCAAAGCATATATCGGGCAATCAGGAAGATGCGTTAATGAAAGGCTGAGAGAGCACCGTTTGGCAACAGAATCCATATCGGCGGGGGGGAATCTCGCGGTGCACTGCAAACGCTGTCTCATCGAACGGTACCCTGGCGACCCTGACCCTGCACCCTGCACACCAATCTTGCATGAAACAAGCATTCTAGGAACACTAAAAACGCAATCGGAACGGGAAATTTTCGAAGCTATGTGCATTGATAAAGACGGTTCAAAATGTGTCAGCACCCCATCTGTTTATCTATCAAAAAAAGAATTGTTGTTCTTGAAACATGGCGTTGCTACTGCGCGTGTGTGAATATCAGCATTTGAGATGTTTTATATTGAATGTTTTTTTTGATTAAACGACAGTTGAAGACTAGAGTACGTCCTGTGTATTTGTGTTCCTGTACCTTGTGTTCACTAAGCGCTAGAAAATATGAGTTCAAACAATATCCAACTAGCCCAAGTTTCTGCCTTACTAGAGTTCAGATTCCTCTTTAGTGCACCTTTAAGACTGGACCATAGCAATCAATATATCCACAGGTACCTCCTCAGGACGCAGGTAGTTTTCTGCTATTTATTGTCAAAAATGCACCCCAATGGTTTTCTATAGTAGTCTTAGCTAATCGGCGCGAGAGCAGGACAACTTCAAAAGCAAGATTTTGCTATGAATCGGAAGATTATGCCATTCCCCATCAATGTGTTCATAACAGCATCTAACAATATTCCACAGTTTCTTCACAACTAAAACTGATGTCCCAGAAATCTGGACTTGGGTCACCATGCGATGGGAGCCGGGTGGCATACAAACTTGACAGGCACTGCACGCGTGGATTCCCATATACAGAATCACGCCGCGGGAGCCCGAATACGTGAAAACGCACCCAGGGGAGCACTCGCGTGTTAGGAAGGCTACTCGGGGAGACAAATACTACGGCTTCGTTATTAAAGCAAAAAATAACATATTCAGCTTGCGAGCACCGATTTTGAAGGCTTCAAAGTGAGCGCAGACATGCGGGTCAATTTGCATACGCAGATCGACCTGTGTGTCTGTTTTTGAAAGTCTGTTTTTGAAAGTCTGACGGATGTCTGGCAGACTTACAAATAAGGCAAATAAAGATATAACCACTGACGTGTTTCCGCCTTATCGCAGAGGATATACAGCGCGCAGGAACAAACATTCGGCAGAGACACGACTGCTTACGTGTGTGAAGGCGTAAGACCACCCGCTCACTTTGAGATGATGCAGTCGACGCGCGGCGTGATGTCACCCGATGCACGCAGCTGGCAATTCTACCTCTGCACGGCTCAACGTAGCCGCCGCACCGCTTCTGACCTGCGCGCTGATCCACCTTAAGGGTATGACGCGGTAGCTAAGGGTTAATTAATGCCCATATGTGCAGAATTTGTCACTCTCTACTAAACATTCATAGATCCCTGGGAGTCCTCATACCACTCCTGGCGCAGCCGTGCAGCGGTTATCAAGCGATGCGCCACTGCCCTGCGATGGCAAGTGCTGCCACGGTGGAATTTGAGCGATACATGGGTTGCTCTTTCCGAGCGAACGCACGCACGCACGCAGAGGCAGACGGATTTTCGCTCAATGAGGTATGTAAGGTGGCTTGTGCAAAGGCAGTGTTTCGTGCAGACAATGCTAGTAGCTTGTTTCTGTGAATAAATATATCAGGACTGAATCTGAAGAAATGTGAACAAATTATGACTAATAAAAATATCCCATTATTTATTTACAATATTCCAGCCGTTTAACATGGGTGTTAATCCGCGCAACGTGCGCTATAGTGCAACAAGTTTTGCTTGCAAACCGTCTGCTTTAAAGGAAAGCAGCCTTTTTAATTACAGGCGTATATGTGTTTACAATGTACATTCTGTCCTGTTCCAAGTGTGAGTAATGTTTTGTGAGAAGATGGCAATTAAGACTGCTGTGTCTACAGGACGACCACAGTACACAGAGTGAGCAGTCATGTTTAAACCGGCATGTAAACTCTAACATTTGAAGAAACAATTTTTCAGGAAGTCAACCTCTGTCCTTTTTGTGCGCTTGTCTGACATCCTTATCATAATCGTCCTTGCACCACACAATGCGCGCCAAAACTCTACTTCGATCACCAATTACTCTTTTTTTTCTTCGCTGATGATCCAACACACCTAGCGTAACGGTTTTTACCAGACATTGGGCAGTTGCCAAGCCATTTTTATAACTCCCGCTACTGTCCGTGGTATTGTGTGCTTTACGTAGAGATCGCAAAGCCCATATAAAAACGTGCACCTCCGTTAGAATACTGGAAGGAGACAGAAAGAACATTCAGATAAGCACAGAAAAACCTGCCTGGCCACATGTCTAGCCCTGACTACCGACCACAGAAGGGGCGGGAGCATTGAGGCTGTGGGGAAAGGGCACACGTAAAGATGGCTGGATTGATATATACGTTTATTCAGATAAGCATGGCTCACTGGCTTGCCTTTGGAAAATAGTGCTCAGTGAAGGGACCTAGACCGGGGGATTTAAGGCAGCAATAAAGTAGGGCTCTAAATACTCGTCCTAGATGTTCCCGCGCGGATATTCCGCCCAAACAGCAAAGCAACTCGACCTGTACGGAGAGCTGACGTAACGCTCGTGAGCAACTGAAAACATTCGGCGAGCAGTATGTCGTTCAAAACTGTCGCAGCACGCTCCGACGCGTGCCGAAATAGGCGATTTAAGCGACGCGAAACTTTCTCAAGCTCGCCCCACCTTTCCCATGTAGACGTAAAGGAGGACAGTCTGAAAGACATCCGGCTTGGCGTGAGGCAGCCGGATGGGCGTCGGACTGCCAGGGGGCGCCGGTGTCACTGTGGAACCCGGCACCTTGCATACCTCTCCTCGCTTCACGTTCTGGAAGTTGCTGCACCTGCGCCAATGAAACGAGAAAGCGCGTCACGACAGCTGGACAACCACCCTCGAGGTGCACGCGCTCTCACGGTGTAAGCCTGCTACCTCCCGTCTAGCTTCCTTTCTTCATGAACAGTCCCTGTGCGGACCTGCGGACAGGGATGGTGGTTTTGTCTTAACAAAATATTTGTTTGGTTCAGCACCATGTATGTGTCTCCTCTCTATCAGTCCGGGTGTCTACATGCTGCTTTCAAAGAAAGATAGCATTCAAGTAAATGTGGCTGATGAAAAGGATCACGACATAAAATTACAAGCAATAATCACAAATATACCCAGAACGGAAACCCAAAATAAAATTAAATTTCGCACATACTTTCGCCCCTCACTGCGGCGAAAAAGTGACAGCAAAAATGTCCCTCGCAGAAAAGGTAACCTCGCAGGAACAGCTGACTTGATTATAGAGGCGAAGGATAGCAGGGTGTGATTTGCATAGGAAAAACACTGGAAATTTCACGGAACTCTGCTACCTCGCAGTGATACCCTTAAGACTTGGACAAACTCTTCATCGCAATTCATCGATCATCGATCAGGTTGATAATTTCCACGACGCACCAACCGGGCTTAATCCGTCTATTACGACCTACGCACCTCGTTCGGCTAGTAGCTTTTGTCATTTTAATCTCTAGCGGGGTCTAGATTTTTATTACAATTTACAATTTTAAGCCCTCAAACAATAACATAAGATGTGAAAAGAAATTGGTTTCCCATAAAAGTGTCATCCGCTGCGGAAGTTCCTGTGTCTGTAACTACTATGCAATGCTTATGCAAACTAGGTAAGGCCACCACTGATCATTACGATCATGTTTTTTCTGAACGAAGCTTGCGTCTCCTTAACTGAGATAATCAGGAAATCGGGCAGTTCGCCATCTAACGGAAGTTTTGGACTTCAGGCAACCAAGTATAAACGTCTGTCTAAAAAAAAAAAACTGTTTCCAGCACATAAAAAGGGTATGCTCGGTATGCTCCCGTCGGTGCTTTACTTACGGCCGCCACTGCCAAGTGCGGGACTGCAATTACCGAGCTGCATGAAAGCACAAGGAGCGCAGTCTGCCAGGGGAGTTGACGTGGGTTCCTGAGACGGTGAAAACATTCAGCAAGGGGCATCGCTAGCAAGCGCTCTTAAAATACGGTCCACTGGGTGCTGAAGTAGGCGAGCTAAGCGATGGAAGAAAAAAAGGAAAATGCAGGGTTAACCGTCCATGGGCGATGAAGGACGACGCAGTGGAAGGCTCCGCAATTATGAGCACCTGGGGTTCTTTAACGTGCGCTGACATCGCACAGCACACGGGCGTTTTTGTAGCTCGCTTCCATCGAAACACGGCAGCCGCAGCCGGTATCGAACCCGCGACCTTGCTATCAGCAGCTGACCACCAAATCGACTGAGCCACGGCGGCGGGTGCTTAATATATTGGAACCTTACACATACTAGCAAAAGGCAATAAATGTCTTAACTCTTCCTACGAGTCAGCGTGAAAATGACAAGCTTCACTCCATCGTAAAGAAATAAAAAGCGAGCACCTGCTTCCACTCAGTGAGATCTAGCTTCTAGAGGGGAAACTAATGGTTCTGCAGGCTGCACCACAAACGGGTGCCCACAAAAGCGCCTGTTAGTGCCGCACTAGACGATGACGGACGAACAGCACACCTAGATGAATAAAACTCGATAAAAGAAAGAAATGGAAGAGGGGAGGGGGAGAGGCCCCCAGGCGCAACCGTGAAGATGCGGCGGATCGAACCACTCGCGCATGAGCGGCCTACAGTTAAGTTCTGGTCGCACATTTATTTTCAGCTATTCATAAATGAAAAAAATCCGACAATAAATTTAATAAATTGGTAATAACAAATTTTAATGAATAAATAAAATAGCTGGTCAGGTCCCCAAGTCCGTAAACACTAACGCATCACAATTTAATCTATGTGCAAGTTATCCCAACGCAAACTTCCTGCTTAGCGCATTTAGTTCCAGCACATCAAACAAAAACAGTATAGGCCTATGCGCGCCAAGGCAGGCTCTTCGTCTAGAAATTCAGAGCAGCTAAGAAGGGGCTACCACAGTGCAACCACCCGGGGCTCACGACCGAGGAGTGCACCTAACGGCAGCAGTGGCGGGTGTTCGTGCGGGGAGACCGCCGCATCTGAGGCCAGCCGAAACGAGCGGTAGCCACGCAGGGCACTCGTCTAAATCAATGCTCAAGTGCGTTTCCGCGTCTGCGCCTACAGGCTCGTTGATTATTAAAGGCTTTCCGGCGGGTCATTAGCCCTGTTCACCGCCCCCCAATAGGCCGCCCTGATCGATCCCAGGGAGCCGGGAAAGAGAAAGCAGCCGCGCGGTGGGCGACGAACTCCAAGCACCGCAACACCAAGGAGAACCGCGCGGGTCCCGGGCGCTAATGGTCGCGGCCTGCAATTTAGAGGAGCGGCCCGTTTTCTCGGCGTCAAAGTAGCGGTTCCTGGGCACCCGGAATAACCGAACGACACTGGTCGCACCGTTACGGCGACGAGTGAGACACGGACGTTACGAATGCTGGAGCCGTGCAAGGCGGCAGCGCGGCTGTACAGATATTGCCTGCTGATTTTCACAGCGTTTCCTCATCTTAAGACACGTGTCCTCAATTCTAGAAACACTAATAAAGGAATGCGGACGCAATTTTTCTTCCTATTTTGTCCGTTTGTTCGGAAACAGAATGGAGGAAATGACTTGGACATGTAACTGTTCCGCGCCTCCGAGAAATTACTTTTGGGCCTTGTCTCTCCCTGCCCGCCATGACGGCTAAGTGGCTATGACGTTCTGCTACTCAGTCCGAGGTCGCGGGTTCGAGTTCAGCCGCGGGGCTGCATTTGGATGGAGGTGAAAAGCAAGAACGCTTGTGTGCTGATGTTTTGATGCAATGTAAACAAACTCTATATAGCCTAAACTATTAAGGAACCCTCCACTATGCCATGTGCCGCAGCTCACAGTAGTGATCTTGCAAGTAACGAGTTTTTAATGAATGCCTGCTTTTTTTCTACCGAACAACGTTGCCCTGTTCATTCATAATTTATCGGCTCTCGGGACCCACAGCTGCAGTCCTCAGTAAGAAAAATTAATCTGGCAGGGAAAAGTGCTGAGTAATTAAGTTGGAGAGACGAGCGAAAACGAAAAGGAAAGAGAAGTTGGTTGAGAAAGACGAAAACGCTAACGAACCAAGAAGAGCCGACACCAGAGACACGAAAAAACAGCGTTCGTTAGAACTGCTTCACCACACAAACACGCATCATGATGAGAAGACAGCTTTACAAAACTCAACCAAAGCAGAGTCTACATAACGCTTAGTTAGGGTCATGGAGAAGTTGGTATAAAATCGACATCATCTAAGACCGATGCTTACATGAATTTTTTATGCGTTGGTGTAAATGGCTGAAATTCATCTACGGCGGCGGCGGCGGCGGGCCAATGAAATTCATCTGCACCGCCGCCCACTAGCGCTTATGTACTCAAGAGCCAGCAACGAGCTTTCGAAATAAGCAAGGAATATTTCGCAGCGAACTATTCTTCCCGAAGCAGCGACCCTGTACTTAAGCACAACGCTGGCTTAAGTCCGAGCATGGCCCGAACTCGTCTGCGGCCTCACCAAGCAGATCATCGTGCGATCAAGATTCTCAGAACGCAGACCCGAGTATAAAGCATGGCGCTGCAAACGCTTCCATGCACATTTTGGCGCTACTTCCAGGAGTCACTAAGTCCTCTACAAGTCCCAGCAATCGACAGGGCACAACCGTCGGGAAAATAAGTACAAAGGGCAAAGTTTATGCATCTCAACACCAAGGATCTAACGAGTTGTAAAACCACCGGAACCAAACATGCGAGCTCATCGGCACACGTTAGCACGGCTAGCGTCTTTCAACCCCGTAGCGTGTACTACTGGGTAAAGCTCAATCTGTTTTCAAAACTTACTGTTTCAGCCCATTCGCGAAGTCGTTAGCAAGGGTGGCAATGACTTCGTCGCGCCGAAGATACCTGTCTCGTCATTCAAGACACAGCAGGGTCTGTAACGCCCCAAAGTAAAACCACAGCTTAAAAACATCCCTCCGATCACGATTAAATCACTTTAGCTAGATCAGGAGTGCGGAAGTGTCCGCAAATGACTGAATATTAGCGATATTAGCGCAGGTTAGAAGAGCAAATCAGTGCAAGGACATCACGTATACAGAAACAACTGCACAGTGCGAGAAAATGAGCAAAAACTGGGCACCACCCTCTTCTCACATTCATCCCTTTACCTGACGTATAATGCACCCAGATATCATATTTTTTATTTTCCTTATTGCAGTTAGAAACACAGTGTTATGCTAAAAGTTTGCGAAGAAGAAGTGACGCGGATTCCGTTTTGCTCTTTTCTGTTATCCTATTCTTAATAGTGCTAGGGCAAGGGAAACGAAACTAAAAAAAATGCCGTATACGGAGACTCCTTCCGAAAACCACTGGGCAGTACTGTTATTTTGGCAAGTAACACGTACGCTCCAGGCAGAACTCAAAAATCCTAATGACAAGTAGTAGAGTGCTGCGGTATGCTGACCGGATGATGCACTGCTAACGTGGCGTTGTTTGACGGCAAAAGCAATTGATGTGTAGCTAGTATAGCAGCACGCGTGATGACGACAACAATAAGCGGCGAGGCTCATGAAAGGAAAGGAGATGAAGGGAAGGCGACAGAGCAGTTGTCCCTTCATACGCCCGCAGTTTTACTCGTCTTCAAGAGATGGGTTGTTTTTACTTGGTTGTTCAACGCTCGTGCTGCCATCTCGAGAGACCCGAGGCGAGCAATTACTTTCCGGGCAGATTCCGCCTCGGACAACGCGCCACATGCGGAAACAAAACAAAGCGCAGATGTGGCGCAGTGCAAAACTTTTTTCCCGCAGAGCCCGCCGTAATGGAAACAAGGGCGGCACAAACACAGAGGTGGAAAACGGCGGTGGCCGAAAAGAGCGTCAGTGAGCGGGGGTGGCGGGCAGAAGAAGCAGCCACGTGAGGAGGAAGCGAGCGACTGCGGGGGAGACGGCCGCGCAGGGAAACGCCGGGGCATTCCCGCGGGACGCCGGCCTCCGAGGTTTTCCCCCGGTTTTCCTAATGTGTGTTTCGGCACGATAATGACCGCTCCCCGATACCCCAAGACCGACCGGCCGAGAAATCGCGCATCAAATAGTAATAAGAAAGCCCGGGACCCCGGGTGGCACAGCGGATCAGGGCTGCCGCCGGGCCAGGTGCACGCACGCCGACAACCACCGCCGCGTGCAGCCTTCCCCTCTCCCCCGCCGAGATTGGCCGGCGGATGCAGCCCTCGTCCCGACTCGCTTAATTTTTCAGGCGACAAAGCGCGCTCTGAGAGACGCGACAGCAGAGTACGCCTTTCCTTCTTCCTCAGGAACACCTTCCCCGCCACCACGAGCCAAATTCTGTAGCAGGCAAGCTCGAAGAACGCTTGTCGGTACACGTAGTGCTGCTACTCGCGCCATCATGATGTACACGGATCGCGTTTTACGAGAGCAGCAGCGGTGAGTTCGTTGAAGCTGGAGAGGTAGTGGCAGGCCGGAACGAAGTGCCAACTCCGACGGCGAATAGAATACAATTTTCCGTCTTTTTTGCGTTGCGTTAAAATACGGTAAGCAGTGGCGTGATTCGCGGTCCTCT
Source organism: Amblyomma americanum (assembly GCF_052857255.1). Taxonomy (NCBI): domain Eukaryota; kingdom Metazoa; phylum Arthropoda; class Arachnida; order Ixodida; family Ixodidae; genus Amblyomma; species Amblyomma americanum. The sequence goes on along the minus strand of NC_135497.1, from coordinate 79,507,530 downwards.
GTAAATGATTCCGCGAAGTGTACACTTTGACAACACCGCTCAAAGCACAAAGACAGAAAAAGACAGGTGGACATTAAGTCCCTGCTCTTCTCGCTGCGTTATCAGAATGGAGGACCAACTATAGTTCATCAGCTTACTTTTTTACACTCAGTAACCGGTTCGAAATTGCTGTCGCCCTACAATGGAGGGCAGTGCTCGTGCTCCACTCCAATCCGGTAGAGCATACGCGTGCGTGCGTGCGTGTTTAATCACTGTGCGTGAGAGGTACGTCTTGCAGTCTTGAAGCGCCAATAAAAGCGCTGCACAACAACTACAGCGCGCTGATACTTCTCGAAAACAGTTTAGGATACAACCACTCTGAGACACATAGCTCCAGAGTCTAGTACTATTATTATTATAGTTGCAATACCGCCGAAAACCACCATAAAATCTCCAATTTTCCACAAAACCATATGTAAGGACATTGCGCATTCAGGCTACAACCTACATATGTTTAATATGTACTCACAAGACCTCGGTCTATTTCAGCACTCACTGTACTCTATCCAGTCTGAAACTCTGAATATGGTTCTTATTTGACTGCTTCCATTCGTTGCTTAGCCTCTGTACCTACCAATATTTCTCGGATAGGTTGTTTCTTTTAACCTATAGTTTCATTCCTTCATTGCACTTTCTATTTGTTGTTCGCTGCTGCTGTTGTGACTCATTTTCTTCGTTGCTTTTATGTTTTTTAGCTTATCGTTACTATCTCTTTATTGCAGTTTCTTTACCCCAATATTGTGATGTGCGATTTAATGCTCCTCGTTGCCTGACGCAACTGCCATCTTGTATTTCTCTTGTTCATGTTTTGTATTTACGTATCTGTGTGTGTATTTGAGCCGTATTTTTTCTCCTTTTTCTCCCAAGGTGCACCAGCACAAAGGTTTTCGCTGTTCCTTGGCGCCAAACACATTCACTCATTGACCGAACGATCAACCGACTGACTAACTGACTGATTGATTGATTATTGCTGTAATTCATCATAAAAGGTGGCATGAACAGGGGTCATCACTTAGCACCATGTCATGGCGGTAGTAGACATAATTTACAAAATGCTGCGCATGCCAAGGAAAAGGACACATGGGTAAGGTACTTGATACGCCTTATCTAGCGCAAGGCCAATAGAAGCGGCTAGATTCTTAGCGAGGATTCGCGATCATGTGCAGGAGGCTCTGCGTCTTCCGAGACTTTTCGCGAAGACGTACGCGGTTTATCCATAACGACCGAGTCTGGCGACTGCGCTGTGCCTAACATGACCACATGTTAAAACATGCTGCCCGCCTTGAATTACGGCGTGTACACTACTGTATGTAGCATATATTATAATGACCCAGAATCTAGAGATGATGAAAGAGGAGACACGGCGAGGAGAAGCCAAGAAGATAACGCAAGAGTTAGGGATGAAGCGATGGAGTATACATTAAGAGCCAGACAGCTTCTTAGATCTGCACATCTATGTGCTGCTTTCATGAGGCGAGAGGTCAAGACAGTGCCTAGTTTCTCATTTCGAAGTTCATTTTGTGTTCATTTCTAAATCTAGATGGGATTGAGTTACGTCAGGCAGCACGCGTCTGCCGGGTGCCACCTTGACATGTTTCCTGCCAGATTAAACTCTTCAACAGTAACAACACTCCACGCAGTTTAGCAATCCCGACGGCAAGAGGATGTGGTTGGTCCCGCTGAGGAAACAATAGCAGGCTCGAACGTAACTCCACCAAGAGGTCACCGCCGCCATAAGGCTCATCGGAAAGCAGTTGAGGGAGAGCCCCCCCCCCCCCCCCCCCCCCCCCCCAAAGTGCACTCGACGTCAGCGCCGTTGGTGCGGTGGGCGCAGCTTCTCGAGTCACGCCGATATAGCCCCCGGGATCGGCAACGCGGCAAAATCAATCTTCAACGCGCGCGCAAAAAGTAAACGCGCCCAGAGCGACAACAAGAACAGGCCGGGTAAAGGTCCATTTCCCGTCACGATCGGCTGCGACGTCGCGCGGTGGCAGATGCCGGCGGTCTTACTAGAATCGACGAGCCTTACTACATCAACACTGCGTCGGCTTGCATCAACACTTGGCTAGTGTTGACACTGGGCGCCATCCTTGACGCCTCATCAGCAGAACGCCGGTGGAAAAAACAAAGAAAACGAGCGCGCGAGCCAGCTCGGCCGGCGACTGTAAATCAAGCCGTGTTTATGCTTCGCCGCAGTGAGGTTCGATCTCTTCCGTCAATGGACGGGGCGCCTGGGCACGCGAGCCGCCAGCGACGGGATGGGAGAACGAGACGTCCGGTCCGGCAGCGCTGCTTCGTGCGGCGACCAGACTCGAGCGTCGCGGTTCCCCCGACGACGTGTACGCGAAGAAGAGAAGCTCGCCGCCACGTGTCACGAGCCGTCAGTCGGAGCGGCCGCGACTGTTGACACAACACGGGCGACTCCTGCGTGTCGGCCTTCAATTCGGGCGCCGGGAACCAAAAGAGCGCAAGTGGCGCCACGCTCTTATCGTGGACATTCAGCCGGCGGCAGCGTGCTCGCGCGTCGGGCGCCTTCCGCGGGCTCAAATCTCGCCGCTTCTTCCCCCCGGCGTCGGGAAGGAGCCCCGAGAGAGGGGAAGGAAGAGAGCGGCAGTAATCCATCCTGCCAGTGACAGCGCTCCTTCCTGGGCCAGAAGAGCCCCTAACGAACCGAGAGGCACGGAGCGCGGCGGGTAACAAGACAAAGGGAAGCGCTCGCCGCGCGGGGCCCCACGCGCGCACCACGGTCGCCTTCCGCCTCCGGTTGAATAATTGAGAACCAGTTTCTGCAGCCAATTCCGGCTCGCGGCAAGAAATCGAACGCGGTGCGCAACGCGCACGGCCGCGACGTACGGGCCAACGGCGCCCAGCCTATACAGAAAAACTAGCGAGCTACACAGACGCGTGTTTCACTCGCCCTGTATAAGCGATGTCGGTGGGGGGCGCGCTCGAAAGAGAACCGCGACTGTGACCCTGCAGCTGGGCGTTAAATATTCTGAGGACATACTGAACGCGTACGCAAAGAAGACAAAACGACGTGGTAAAAAAGAAAAAGCGCAACCGGCTTAATGCGGAAGAAAGTTGAACACATAGCATTCTTTGTTTTGGATTAACAAGGCGAACCGCCGCCGAAAATAAGTTACGCACAGAAATTGAAGCGTTTGATGCCAAGTTTGACGCTATAGATCGCATTATGAGAGGTGGTTGCAAGAAAGTAGAAAAAACACACACACACAATGACACCACCGGCGGAGGCCGACCTCACTCCTTCCTGGAGTAGCATGCGGTGGCCTACCAGTGGAGCTTCGGCAGAGAACGCCTTCCCCTTCATCCAGTACTTGTAGCATGTCCATGTGACCCAGCGCTTGAAGTGGTATTCAGCGCTACTATCGGCCCCAGCGGCAAATATACTATGCAAAGCTCTAACGAAAACAAGTCCTGTGGCCGTATTCTATAAGCTGGTCATTTTCCGCTGTCCATTTCGCGTCCATTCCGTCCTCTGCCAGTGGTCACTCAGATACACCCGCGGCTTTCAAGCGTCTGTGGCAAGCGACCCGGCCATGGGGTGGTTGGCGACCCGTCCTCACCATTGGCTTTTGGCTACATATTACACCCTAGTGTCAGCCAGTGGTCAGGTCCGGTCGGCTGCTGTTGAGACAGAGCCCTGCGATGCACCTCACCACTGCAATGTGGCACTCACTGTTGCACTAGAGCTTCGGTGACTTGAACGACATTGTGACTAAATCCTGCAAGCAATAAAATGTACCTTCTTGTTCGATTTCGCTCGTGTTGGCGTTTTAGTGTGCTGCCTGCATATGGACTTCACTGCTACGTTACTACATGCACTGGTGGTTTGACCTAAGTGTGGTATCAACCCAAGTGTGGGAGGATGGACGCATGTGAAACTTCGCTGTCACATCTTCGAGTCGGAGGGGACAAACAGTACGGGAAATTTTCCCTCCTTTCTTTTGCTGCTTTCTTAACAATAATGCACAAATAGCAAATACAAGTTCGGTTCAGGGTTCAGCTGCTAATGGTTTTTGCTGTATTTTCAGCATTCTGCTGTGTAAAAAAAAAAACAGTAAATACCTGGCTCCAATCTTCAGGTAAAACAATTTCCTTCGATGCATCTATTCCGTCTTTGGCTACAATAAGGGTTAATGTCTTTAATCCAAACGCGCAACGAGCCGCAAACATTCGTCCCACTCAGCACAGTTCGGGCCATGGGCGAATCGGAAAGCACTGGGACACATATCACATCAGCAGCCACGGGAAAGGGGGCACTGAAGTATAAAAACTAAGGAAGGCGCCTTCCTCAACTCAGCTTTATTCTTTTACTCTTTTCCTCCACTCTTCGGGTTGCTCCAGTCTCCAGGCCGGCATTTAGGCAGCCTCGGTGTTAAGCTCCACCGCTTATGGTGATGACAACTGTCTGGACCACGAGATCCCCCATTACAGCCACGAGGCGCAGAGTCCTTATTCCAGGCATACATTTACCAGAACTGCATCCACACCAAAGGCGCACTGCGCAATACTTGAGAAACAAAACCGAACGACGACTGTCGCAACTTTAAACGGATGAGCTGCCATGGCAGACCGGCATTATCAGGGCGAACAGTTGCCCGCGTGAACCCCTCGCCAGCTGCTCACGCTGAAGAGAAAGAAAGAAAGAAGGAAAGGAAGAATGAAGGAAAGAAAGAAAGGAGGAAAGAAAGAAAGAAAGAAAGAAAGAAAGAAAGGAGGAAAGGAAGAATGAAGGAAAGAAAGAAAGGAGGAAAGAAAGGAAGAAAGAAGGAAAGAAAGAAAGAACGGAAGAAGGAAAGAAAGGAAGAAAGAAAGAAGGGAAGGAATAAAGAAAGAAAGAAAGGAAGAAGGAGAGAAAGGAAGGAAGAAGGAAAGAAAGAGAGAAAGGAACAAAAAAAAGAAAGAAAGGAGGAAAGAAAGAAAGCAAGGGAAGAGGAAGAAAGAAAGAAACAAAAGAAAGAAAGAAAGAAAGAAGGAGAGAAGGAAAGAAAGAAAGAAAGAAAGAAGGGAAGGAATAAAGAAAGAAAGGAAGAAGGAGAGAAAGGAAGGAAGAAGGAAAGAAAGAGAGAAAGGAACAAAAAAAGAAAGAAAGGAGGAAAGAAAGAAAGCAAGAAGGGAAGAGGAAGAAAGAAAGAAACGAAAGAAAGAGAGAAAGAAGGAGAGAAGGAAAGAAAGGAAGGAAGAAAGAAGGGAAGGAATAAAGAAAGAAAGAAAGAAAGAAGGAGAGAAAGGAAGGAAGAAGGACAGAAAGAGAGAAAGGAAAAAAAGAAAGGAAGAAAGGAGGAAAGAAAGAAAGAAGGGAAGGGGAAGAAAGAAAGAAAGAAAAGAAAGAAAGAAAGAAGGAGAGAAGGAAAGAAAGGAAGAAAGAAAGAAGGGAAGGAATAAAGAAAGAAAGGAAGGAGAGAAAGGAAGGAAGAAGGAAAGAAAGAAAGAGAGAAAGCAACGAAAAAAGAAAGAAAGGAGGAAAGAAAGAAAGAAAGAAGGAAAGAAAGAAAGAACGGAAGAAGGAAAGAAAGGAAGAAAGAAAGAAGGGAAGGAATAAAGAAAGAAAGAAAGGAAGAAGGAGAGAAAGGAAGGAAGAAGGAAAGAAAGAGAGAAAGGAACAAAAAAAGAAAGAAAGAAAGGAGGAAAGAAAGAAAGCAAGGGAAGAGGAAGAAAGAAAGAAACAAAAGAAAGAAAGAAAGAAAGAAGGAGAGAAGGAAAGAAAGAAAGAAAGAAAGAAAGAAGGGAAGGAATAAAGAAAGAAAGGAAGAAGGAGAGAAAGGAAGGAAGAAGGAAAGAAAGAGAGAAAGGAACAAAAAAAGAAAGAAAGGAGGAAAGAAAGAAAGCAAGAAGGGAAGAGGAAGAAAGAAAGAAACGAAAGAAAGAGAGAAAGAAGGAGAGAAGGAAAGAAAGGAAGGAAGAAAGAAGGGAAGGAATAAAGAAAGAAAGAAAGAAAGAAGGAGAGAAAGGAAGGAAGAAGGAAAGAAAGAGAGAAAGGAAAAAAAAGAAAGGAAGAAAGGAGGAAAGAAAGAAAGAAGGGAAGGGGAAGAAAGAAAGAAAGAAAGGAAAGAAAGAAAGAAGGAGAGAAGGAAAGAAAGGAAGAAAGAAAGAAGGGAAGGAATAAAGAAAGAAAGGAAGGAGAGAAAGGAAGGAAGAAGGAAAGAAAGAAAGAGAGAAAGCAACGAAAAAAGAAAGAAAGAAAGGAGGAAAGAAAGAAAGCAAGAAGGGAAGAGGAAGAAAGAAAGAAACAAAAGAAAGAAGGAAAGAAAGACGCTGTCGCATGTGTATCGCGCGGTGAGCCACACGAGTCGAAGGCGTGCGAATACATATCCGACGTGCAGTTTTCGCCTTAATTCATCATCCACTCGCTGCTTCAAAACGATAACAACAGAAAGCTCAGGACCAGCGTCAGGCAGCAGTGCCGGCGGACGAGGAAGGAAGCCAAGCAAGAAAAACGATTACGAAAAGAAGAGAACGAGACAGAGCGGCGGCGGCCCGGCAGAGATTCCTGCTCCGGCGGTTTTCGCAACGCGAGCAAAGAGGAGCTGCTATCGTCGTTGAACGCGGAAAAATCGCGGCTTTCCTCCTCCTGTAGCGCCAGTGTACGGGGCAAGCGAAATTTTTGTTTCCAGCGCGCGCTGCACGCAGACTGCAGAGGCACGATGTATGGAAATTAAAGCGCGCTCTTTCTAAACGCCGTTCTGGTAAGCCTGCGCTTCTTATTTTTCCCGACCGTCGTCTCCCTGGCTCGTCTGGAAACGCTCCTTTCTTTCCGTACGCCCGGGCGGGCAGCGTTGCAGGCGCAGCGCCGAAAGACAAACGAGCGCGTGGATCGAGCTGCGCGCGACGTCAAAATAGGCGGAAAAGTAGAGGAAGAAGAAGAAAAAAAAGACGGGGGGGGGGGGGGCAGCGCGGAATTTACATTTCAGAGTCGTAAATCCTCCTCGAACCGAAACATCAACGTCCGTGCCACCGCGAAAATTGATTCACGCTCGAAACCCTTCATTTCAATTTCAAACGCACGCCAACGCACTTATTCAAAACAAATTGGTAAACAGAGCTCGAGGAACGAAAAGGGGCCTCTCTCTAGCGAGGACTCGGCAGCGCGGACGGAGGATGGGGATGAAGGGGAAAAGGTGCAACCGCGCGGAGGATGGGCATCCACTCTTATACGGCCGACCGGCTCGTGCACGGCGCAGCGCTATATAGATGCGACGAAATGGTATATCAGATGCAAAATCCAGAGGCGTAGCTGGCAGGTGACCCGCATTCGAGCGCCGGGCCTATACCGAAGGCGCACGGTATACCGGCAAAGCGAAGTTGCCCCGCCGCGGTGGCTCAGTGGTTAGGGCGCTCGACTACTGATCCGGAGTTCCCGGGTTCGAACCCGACCGCGGACGGCTGCGTTTTTACGGAGGCAAAACGCTAAGGCGCCCGTGTCCTGTGCGATGTCAGTGCACGTTAAAGATCCCCAGGTGGTCGAAATTATTCCGGAGCCTTCCACTACGCCACCTCTCTCTTCCTTTCTTCTTTCGCTCCCTCTTTTACCCTTCCCTTACGGCGCGGTTCACGTGTCAAACGATATATGAGACAGATACTGCCCCATTTCCTTTCCAAAAAAAAAACAATTATTATTATTAGAGAGAGGCGCCAGAGACGCTCGCAACCAACGGGAGCGCCAATGTAGCGGCTCGTGATGCTGATGTCAGAAGCTTTTCACACTCAGGGGTAAATTCTTTAGCAGCTAAACGCGCTGCTAGATGAAAACTAGTCTACAACAAATCAGGTAGCAGAAGTTAGATTTAACGCGACAGTAGGTCAGAACTAACTACGGGAAACAATGCCTTAGTTTTTCATCCATATCATTTTGGAATTCTTTGAAGTTAGACATCAAACTAATACGCTTTCTTTGTTCAAGGTCAAATTAAAGCTTTTCCTTCTTAATATGTGATTTTTTTCCTTCTTTTTTGTTATTGATCCTATGTATCGCGGCATCTGTGAGTGTTTTATTGTGCATTCTCCTGCATTATATTGTTTGTACTTAAATATTTCGGTAACTCATATTTCGCTATGCATTTATTTTCTGCGTCGCTAATTAATGTGTTGTGTATTTCTTATTTTGTTGCTTATTGAAATTTCTTGTCATGGGAGGTCTCGCCCGCGGTCTTGTACCATGGGACCACTCGCTTTATACGTTTGTAACATTGTTTGAATGCATTAATAAACTTTCAACTTCCAGCGTTAAGGAGCTCATCTCGCAGAAAATCCGGCGTCGTCAGCGTCGTTGACCGTGCAGCAAAAAAAAATCCACGAAAAATCCTCAGAGAAGCAACCTATCAGGCATGTGGGCCATCTATGCCACGTGACCACGTGGCGCCATCACAACCTGCCCACCACATTGAGAGTAAACTGCCTGCCGCGGCAGGTGGCAGTTAAATTAATGACTGGTTGCGAGAGGTTGCTCGGGGAGAGCAACCTGGGTCGCCCAAGTCGCACCGATGACAGCAGCTGCCATTCCAGGGCAGTGGCGCATTGCTTAACCGCTATGGTGTGCGAGTGTAGCGCAAAACGGGGCAAGGGACAGAGAAAGACGCGCACAACGCAGGTGTGCGTCTTTCTCTGTCCCTTGCCCCCTTTTGCGCTACACTCGCACACCATGAATAACCGTTACCGACTCGCCCAAGTTCCTATCCTTGTGACTTAACCGCTGCACCGCAGCGCCAGCAATGGTATGATGACTCCCAGGGATCTTTGAATGTTAAGTACAGAATGATGACCAATAGTGCATATATGGGCACTATTCTAAACTAACCCATTAGCTATCATGCTATACCCCTAAGGCGGAGCTTAAGAGTTCCCTCCATTTTTTTTTCTCTCTTAGACTGACGGAATGCTTGCCATGTAAAAAGACGATAACAACAACTGCGTCTAGAACAAATTCCGCCGCTATATGATTAAGTTATTAAAGCGAGTTCATTGCCCAGGCAGGTCGACATTAATTTTGAAACCATTTACGCGCAACACAGAAGCGCTCACAGAGACTATTATACATCCTTAGAGGAGGACAGGCGCTTACGAGTAACAACGCTGTAAGCAGAATACGGAAGCGCGAGGGAGATGCACTTGTGAGCACGCTTCTAACGGTGTTGGCGTGGAACAGATTCCTCCTCACTACGACTCTTAGGAATGCAATTATGCTCGGGACGTAGCAATTATGCAATTATGCGCAGTTACTGTTCTGCGGTGAGCGAACGGAATTCCGCACATACGGGGACAGGCAACCCCACAGCATCGAACACAGAGCTGGGCGGGTGGTTTTAGCGCCGAACTTCAACGACCACGTCGCAGAACGACACACACATACACACACAGTACAATTACGACATCGAAGAAGGACACAAGGACGCTGCTTTTGAAGAAGAAATAAAACTGAGCATATTACTGATCGCTCGGTGAGTTTCTCGCGCACCCCTCGCGTCTCCGTTGCTGTCTCCATCAAGTGCACGAGTCGCATGGAAATGCCAAGTACACTGCAGTCGGATCAAGTTATAACGATTCGCGACGTTTCCAGTTTACTCCTTTGACGGTTTCGATGACAAAATTAGAAACCGTTGGCTTGGCAGCATCGCCCGGAGCACGATGCTAAACTTCGTGCTTTGCTTCGTACAGGTTTTGCTGGGACTGCTCGGAAACACCGGCGGCAATCCTTCACCATCGACGGTTATGCCTGCAGGGTGACATCAGCAATACCGCTGCAGCACCTGCCTGATTGCTCGACGGACGCGCTGCATCTGACAAGACTACCGCACGTGGAGAACTGCGCTGTGACGTGCGCGTTGGAGCGTCCGTTCGGCACTACAGCGACCCCAGTGACATCATCTGAGCCCTATAAAATCCCGGTCCGTCCCTCGCGCCTCCCAGTGGGCTTGGCAGCATCTCCGGAGCACGATGCTAAACTTCGTGCTTTGCTTCGTACAGGTTGGTGAAAAACGACCTTCTCATGATTCTCTCAGAAGCAATTGTGTTTTTCTGGTGGTGCTGCCGAGCCCTGGCCTTGTTAGTCAATGCGTGACAGAATCGTTGCGCGTTATTTGTTTGCTGTTAAAACTCAGCGGCGATGTTGAGGAAAACCCTGGTACAAATGCCGATAAAATAGAACAAATTCTTCTTACTGGCACATCCATAAAGGCTTCCCAGAATCTCTTAGAAACAGGTCTGCAAAGTGTGCAAAGCCGGATTTCCGAAATAGAAACTAGTCTTGCCTCTCTTCAGCTGTACAATGAAAGGTACAAAAATGCGAGGAAGCCTTGAGTGCAATGGGCAAAACAGTTAGAACAAATGAAGAGCAAACTTGATGATTTGAAAACAGAGTCGCAGGAACAATATAATCATTTTTGGCATAGAAGAACACGAAGGCGAGAATACTGAGGAACTTGGAAAACGGGTCAAGAATGACATATTCAAAGGCACTCTAGGCATTGATGTTAGATCTGTCGAGCGTATCCACCGGCTAGGAAAAAGTAACGCAGATCGGGCACGGCCTGTCATACTCAGATTATAACGACTTCTCCGAAAAGCTAAAAATCCTTCAAAACTGCTTCAAACTGAAAGGTAGCGACTGGTCAATCACCGAGGACTATTCCGTACCGGTTCGTGAAGTACGCAAGAGGCTACGGCAATCATCCAAGATAAATCGAGACAACGGTGATAAGGTGGCTCTGATATTTAATAAACTAAAGATAAACGACGACCTGTACATGTGGGACAAAAGCGAAAACAAGCGAGTGCTGCTAAAGCATGCCGAGCGTGCACCAGCCAAAAGTGCCGCAGGTAGCAGCGACTGACCACAGGCTTCAGCACCATTTACACTACTATGTTTCAATGCCAGAAGTATCGTTAACAAAACTGATAAATTTGAAGAACTGTTGTTGCTGTACTCGCCGGATGTAGTTGTAATAACAGAAACATGGCTACATTCTGATATACACGACTCAGAAATAGTTCCCCAGCTCCTACCCCTTGATCCGCTCAGACCACGATGGGCGAGGAGGCGGCGTAGCCATTGCAATAAAAGAGGAACCTCGTTTTCCAGAAAGAATGTGGCATACCAAACCATGAAAGTGTCTGGTGCACTGTCAAAATTAAGGAAAATTGGTACTAGTGGGCGGTATATACAGACGACCGAATGCACCAATTGATTACCTTCTTCAAATGCACGACTTCCTTCATAGCAAATTCAACGCTCGCGCAAAATTCATCGTCACAGGCAATTTCAATTTGCCAGGTATCAACTGGACGAACTTAGCAATCGGAAAAAACGAAATAAATAACTGCGAAAAGCTTTTGGATATAATGTTGTTTTTCGCTATCTCAAGTGGTAAATGAGCAGCGCGTGTCCAAGGAACCGCAATTTCTGTACTAGATCTAGCCTTTGTGTCTAGTTTTTTCTGTCCTGAAATTAGTGTGGAAAACGAGATTTCGGACCATAAATTGCTCTTTCTCACTTTTCCTCACCTGCGCCACCACGCTGATCGTAATCACAGTAACTCTTTCGTCACTATTAAAGACTACAGCAGGGCAGATGATGTAGGCATTATAGATCATCTAGAATCAATCCTTGACAGTTTTTCTTGTGCATATTCCCGCTGTGTAAATAATCTATGGCTACAAGTAAAAGCAGCGATAACACAGTGTGAGGCAAAATTTGTACCTACAAGGATAAAACGAACAAAAAGGAAAACCCCGTGATTACACGTAACATCATTCATCTGAAACGAAGACTACAGCGTATGCGCAGAAGAAAAGGAAATAGTTTTCAGATAAGTGAACTTGCGAGCAAACTAAGACTGGAAATTAAGAACGCGCGGGAAATGTTCTTCTCAACAACTTTATCTAATTTTATTACTCGAGATCCAGGAAAGTTCTGGCGGTATTTATCGAGCCCTGAGCCCCGTGTAACACAAATGGAAATAGACGGTAGAGTGGTTACAGACCCCCATATTATCGCAACTTCTTTCAATCAACATTTCCAGTCTGTATTTACTCGTGAGTTTGCTACAAGCGCTATCATAAGTGAGCCACAATCACTGATGCCGGATATCGTGATTACCGAGACAGGTATAGTGAACTTGCTTTTGCAGATTGATGTCAAAAAGTGTCCTGGTCCAGACAACATATCAAATATATTTCTGAAGCGATACGCGGAACAACTGGCCCCGTTTTTGCACAAAATTTTAACACTTTCCCTAGAAACGGGCGCCCTTCCGTCCGACTGGCTATGTGCAAAGGTTATTCCAATACACAAAAGCGGCAGCAGACTATCCGTAGATATGTATAGACCAATTTCATTAACTAGCTGCAGCTGCAAGCAATTAGAGCATATAATCAACAAATCCATAACGTTTTTGGAAGAAAATAACTTGGAAGAAACACATACAAATCTGCCAATTTCAACTTGTCTACCTGTACTAATCGTGAGCTGCGTTGCTTATACATAGACTGTGTTACAAAATGATTTTTTTTTTCTTTAAACTGCACTAAGAGGTGTTTTTGTTTTGTTTAATTTGTATTGTTTGATTCATTGTGCTTTTGTTGTACTGCTGAAAGATACTTATGCAATGATGTTTGGATGAACATGTAATTTGCCCACATGTACAATCTAGTGGTAGATTTTTTTTTTTGGTGTTAATGTGTTTTTCTCTGAATTGTTTTCTTTTGTTTGTTTTGTTATTTTTTCTCGTTGCCTGTCACTGCTGCCCGGTATAATGGGGGCTGCGGCTCAGTCAAGCTGTCTACGACAGCTTTTTCTGCAGCTCCTCTGTCACTTTTTTGAGGCAGAAATAAAATTGATTGATTGATTGATTGATTGATTAATTTACAGCAAACAACACGGCCTCAGAAAAGGACTGTCAACAATCACTCAGCTATTAGAAATAACAAATGATTTTGCACAAGTGATCGATTCCCAGCTTCAAGCAGATGCCATTCTGATCGACTTTAGGAAGGAATTTGATCGTGTTCTACATTCTAAATTAATCGGCAAGCTCCGTACTATTGGCATTAACTCAAAAGAAATAACCTGGATAAAATCTTACCTCACAGGTCGCACGCAATATGTTGAAATTAATAATGGACAATCCGAACGACTGAACGTTTTCTCCGGGGGTCCCACAGGGATCCGTCTTGGGACCGATCCTTTTCCTAATATATATCAACGATATTGCGCTGAACCTGGAATAACAATAAGGCTTTTCGCTGACGACTGCGTTCTGTACACTACGGTACGTAGACCGGACGACCAGTTAAAATTAAATTCTTCTGTAAATAACATTGCCAGGTGGTGCGAAACATGGGGAATGGAAATTAATATCAACAAAACGTCTTGCATCTCATTTACCCGTAAAAAAGTGCCTCTTGTATATTCTTACAATTTATCAGGATCTAACATAATGAGGGTGGATACGGTGAAATATTTAGGCGTTACATTTACCCATAAGCTAAGCTGGAACACGCATGTATCCAACACGTGTGCAAAAGCATTCAAAGAGCTCGGGTTCCTCCCGTAGAAAACTGTCAGCAGCTCCTCCTCATGTAAAGCTAACAGCCTATAATACCCTCATAAGGCCCATCCTTGAATACGGCACCATCATTTGGAGCCCCCATCAGTCTTACCTCAGCGATCAACTCAAAAAAATTCAAATAACGCCCTCCGGTTTATTTATTCCTGCTACTCACGTCATGACAGCGCATCTTCCCAGCGAGCTAAAGCGCGTATCCCTACCCTTGCTTGTCGGCGACGCGTTGCTTCGATGAAGTTTTCTTTTATTCTTTACAATGATCGCATAAGACTTGATAAAAATCAGTACATCAAGGCACCTTGTCATCGTTCGAAGCGATTAAACCATGAAAAGTGCATCAGGACCCATCCCAACGCGATGTAACACATATAAATTCTCATTTTTTTCCGTTAGCCATTGAAGAATGGAATAATCTGCCTCACGAATTCATGGACGACGTCTCTCTTGATATCTTTTTGAAAAACGTAGAGTCGTTTTTTGAAAAACAGAATTTACAATAAAAAGAGCAAAAGAGCATCGTGTTGACCTGATTGTATCGCTTCGTGGTTTCGTCGTTCTCCTTTCCAGTGTTTTAAATGCATTGAAATGAACGTGTATAGCAATGCGCATGTCCTTTGACCGTTGATGGTCTCAGCCTACTTGCTATGGTCTTTTCTACTGCAGGCGCATGTTTTGTATCTCGTGTATGTTATACTGGATATGCTATTGTTTGTATAATTGTTCCATTATTTTGCCCACTCCTGTAAGAGCCTAACTAGGCTTACAGTATGCTTAAATAAAATAAATAAATAAAACAAACGCTCCTCGGTGAAACGACAAAAACGACTTAAAGCAGCGGAGCAGACTTTGTCTTTCTAATGAATTCTAGCAGCATTGAAGAGAAAGTAGCTTCCTCCTGCATATGAGAATTGCCAAAAAAGCAATCGAATAGCGATGTAATTGAGATTGTAATGTAATGTAATGTAATGTAATAAATAAATAAATAAATAAATAAATAAATAACGCCATCAAGACCGACAACCCCAGTGGCCTTTCGGCACCTGCACTAGAAGTAGTTTCAATTAGGAAAACACGTTGTGGGGCTAGTTGGTGAGACATAGTTTCTCGAAGTCCGTCCTGTGTACTTCTTCCTGTGTCCTTGTTTTTTGTAGCGCTATAAAGAACTTCGAGAAAGTAGTTTCAAACTTCCGATAAACATCAAGTGTAGTGGACGCTAGCAAAATGTCTTCACTGTGTAGTGTTAAGAGATTTTTTTCTCTCGTTTACCTCTCCTTTAGTTGTAAAGGTTCCAAAAGATGCCCTTGACAGTTCTTATTTCTCACATTTTCATCTTGCCGCCGCGGTGGCTGAGCGGTTATGGCGCACGGCTGCTGGCCCGAAAGACGCGGGTTCGATCCCGGCCGCGGCGGCCGATTTTCGATGAAGGCGAAGTTCTGGAGGCCCGTGTACTGTGCGACGTCAGTGGACGTTAAAGAACCCCAGATGGTCAAAATTTCCGGAGCCCTTCACTACAGCGTCCCTCATATAGCCTGAGTCGCTTTGGTATACGTACGTTAAACCCCAATTAAACAATATTCTTCGCTCTTTTCCATTATTCTTTATTTTATTTTCAAACTCTATAACTACTTATCTTTATCTATGATATGTTTCTGTGTTTATAGTTTCCGTTTAGGTCCTATATCGTGTGTCTGGCAGAAATATGTGACCGATGGACTCCAGAAACAACGCCGCATTACTAGCCACACCAAACAGTACGGCCGTCTTTTTCAAGTTCGATACAAACCGACTCGATTCGATTCGCCTGCAACACTACAGTGCAGAAGACGCGAACGGTTCTCCGGGTTAACCGAAAACTTTTATTCGCAAATTGTTAGCCCGTGCCCCGAGTTCTCACCTATTGCGAAATGCCACCTTTTCAAAACTTTTTTTTTTCCTTTCATTTACCGGATTGGGGTACGCTGTAAATCGAAAGCAAGCAAAAGGCGCTACTGACGCCCAACGACAGCCTGATTACGTACTTAATGAACGGGACCAAAACAAAAATGACTGTACATAGCAAGACAAGTAAAGCTTGGGGGAAAAGAAAAAAAAGGCCTAGTCAGGCATGCTAGTCAGGTACATTCACCACGTGCACCCAAAAGTTGCAATTGTTGATCTTGTAGGCACCGACGAGAAGGAGAGAGAGAGGGAGAGTACATAAGTAATGAAAAGGAGGAGACGGAGGCAGGGCCAAGAGACTACCGCGCAGGCTGTTTCGCAACGCAGCGCTGCAGCAATTATTGACCCAACAACGTCGGCGTCCCCCCCCCCCCCCCCCCCCCCCCACACCCCCTGCTTTTTTCCGGCTCCCAGGAAAGGTGTGCGACACACGGCGCTCGAAGCTCCCGAGCTGAGGGCTGTCAGTATGACGCCTCCATTGGCGCGCCGTTGCTGGCGGCGACGTGGCGAGTGGCGCCGCGCGCCGTTTACCATAATTAAAGGCGCCCACGGAGGAACCGCCGATCGACCCGCCTCCTCCTTCGCGCGTCAGCAAAAACAGGAGCGCGCCTCCGAAGGCACGCGCCGCTCGCCGGCGTAATTAACGGGCCCTCAATGGGCAGTCAATGAAACGCGGCGACAACGTCTGCCCCAAATTGGGCACGCCTGTCGACGCGCTCTCCTCGGCGGCGCAGCCGGCGCTTGCAACGTCGCCGACGGCTCATTTGCACGCGCCTAACGCCTTTCCTGCCGCAGCAGCAGCCCCAAAAGAAGGGGATAAAAAAAAAAGATGCCGAGCAGTGCCGCATTTAGATGAGCGGCATAACTTGGGCGAAGGTTCGTGCTCAGTCCAGCACTGCCGACAGAGAAACGGTAACGAACGCCTGCGCCTTGTAGTGTGTGCCTCCAGTTTCCTTTGCCACGTGGAAACAAGCAGTAACGGAAACTAAAACATCTGGCAGCACACAGCGCAGTTTGCAAGGACTAGATATAAACTTAAAGGGGGCGACGTATACGGTTAGGGCGAAAATACGTAACCAAGCTCACCGGAAAGACCAAGCATACGCAGCCCTACATTCGTGAAGATAAAACACCAACACGGGACGACGCTAGAACTGCGACATCGCTTTCGCGCTTCAAACTGTTCTAACCGTCGATGAAAGCAGCCGCTGCGGTGGACGCTCCCTTGCTGCGTCCTCCGCAGCTGGCGCTTCGCAAAGGCGCGCGGGGCCACCTGTGGAGGGATCCCCTTCGTCGCTCAGTGACGAAGAAGGGCGGGAGGGGCGAGAGTACGCGCGCCCCTGGAACTTTAATTGCGTCCGTATTAAAATGAGCCCAGCGCTCGAGCGGGGGCGTCGGGCGCATCTGCCGCCGCCGGCCAGGCGGAAGACGTGCCCTCCTCTCTCCCTCCACGCCGAGGCGGCCGCCCGCGATGATTCAAGACGCCGCCGAGGCATACAGTAGCTTTGTTGAAACTTGGCGCCGACTGGGGCCCGCCGCGGGAGATCTTCGTTATACCGGGTCGCCGGCAGTTCGCCCAGCACCGGCTGAAGGGCGCTGAAATCGGCTAACGATCTCTGGCTCCTGCCGCCGCTGTACACACAGCCCGGCCGCCTGCTTGGGCGCGCACGGCGCTCGATCGGCCTTTGTTGCCGGCCGGGCCGCGTCCGCATGGAGGGGCCCTTTGTGTGCGCGCCTCTACGCCGCGCCAGCGGCCCGAATACGGCGGCGACATCTGGAGCGGAGCCCAACGATCCGCCGGAGAAAAAAGAATCTCTTCTGCGGGAACTCTTTCTATGGGGGCGGCTCGGTCCCACTTTGTTCCCGCCCTTATTCTGCTGCAGCACTTCCTTATGCGCAAGTAAAAAGCCAACGGAAGTCTCAATACAGCGCGCCTTCGGCAGATCAAAACTTCGCTCCGCTCCCTGACATGCGAATAACGAGGTCAAAATAAAAGTGAGGAATCATTTGCTTGCTTTTTCTGCATCTTCCCCGCTGCCACACTTCTTCTGCCCGAGTTACTGCTGTCTCTAGAATGTCAGCGCACGAACAAAAATGGCTGTGGCTTAACTGTGGCTAAGCCTGGATATACAAGCGAAAGCTTTAATTATGCTGTGGTGAAACTTGGTCAACCACAGTCGCGAGAGTATTGCTGACGGAGAGTTAGACACAGTAGTTGAGTTATGGTATCAATCTTTACTTTTGCTTTTTGCTCCTTTATTGCTGCGAAGACTGACTGCCCGATGCTCGGTGAAGTAGTTGGCTGCTGCATCCACTTCTGTTGCGCAGTATCGAGACATCAGGGTCTCCCTTTAGAACACCAAATCTATAGTAGTCCCCCACTGGGACTACTAAAGGTTTGGCGCGGCGAGTCGCGCCGCAGACAGCACTCTGCCTGGTTCCGACAGTACTGCGCGCAGGCTCCTAGGCGTTCTCAGACCCCACGGCGCCTGTGCTCGCTCTTCCTCAGTCTCTGATGCTAGCTGAGCGCGCTTGGCATTTGGAACCCTCTCCAGTGAGGCAGCTCTCCGGGCGACATCGACGGGGTGGTCAGGCGCCGCTTTCCGACGAAGGCTCAAAGCCCCCTGCTCCCGCGCAACGCTCAGAGAAGATGGCCCAGCCTCGCTCTCGTGCATGGACAAGCTCGCACTGATCCCAGGCGCGTATGTCTGTTGTTGCCGGAAGAAAGAAAAGGAAAGGCCTGCCCACTGGCTCAAGACGAGCCACAATCGCTACCACGTGCAGATGGTAGGAGAGTTCAAAGATGGGATAGGAAGACAGGATAGTACAGACGCGCTAAAGACAAGGCCGATCCCGGAGGTAGTCCAATACCGGGCCATCCGGTGCCGGGAGTGAAGCATCCCTCAAACTCTCCGCCACATTTCCAAAAATAAGTCTAATTGGACCCGTAACAGATGCTCTACGGGGTCGCGGCGAGTCGCGTAGTCAGGCGGCGACTCAGCCGCGGAGAGCGCATGCGCCAAGCCGGTGGCGGCGGCGGCGGCGCAGCTCCGGTCAAATGAAGGTCAAACTGCAGCCACGGAGAAATCGGCTCCGCTAGGCCAGTAAAGCTTTCCCGTCAGAAGGCGCGCTTGTCAAGAAAGAGCAAGCACCGGTCCACGACGACCTCGACAAGTAGAGCACCGAGGAGTACGCCGGAAACATCGTACCCGTCGATCGGAAGCCGAGGAAGTTCCTCGGTAAGCACTGCTGTTTCGCGTCGATTCCCCACTGTAGCCGCGTTTACATGAATGCGACAGAAGTCAAATACGGCCGACTTTTCGAGGGACATCGCAAAATCGTCGAGGAAGAGAGCAGAGGACGAGTCACGCCTTTGCTTCTCAAAATTTGCTCTTTCCCTCAAAAAGGGGACTGAACTCGACTTCTGACGCATTCACGTAACTGCGGCTTGTCAGATTTGCACTGCTAATGCACTCCTTTCTAGTAGTACGCGAAGCAGGAAATCGAGCGCAGTTTCAGGCACAGCATACGATGGAACTTTTTCAGGTGTGCGGTCTGCTTCGCAATTGACCTGTATTATTTCCGGACCCTGCTGTCATGATGGCAGGCCACTTGCAACGCTGCAGCCGCACCGATATTGCACAGTGAAAGACGGGGCCATTTAGGGAGTTAAGTGGCTAATCTTTAGCTCGCTGAATGCCCCCTCCCCCTCCCACACTCTTTATCATTTTTGAATCCCCGATCAGGACCACAGAGGTCGTAAAGCCAGGTAAACATTTGAATGCATGTGACAGTGATGAAGAGTGGCTGACTGAGCTAGTTGGCGTTCAGCTGACGTTCTGGGATGGCAAAAAAAAAAAAACATGCCCCTAAACAGAAGGACCACCGCTCGTCCGTGTCTAGTGGGCCCTTTGTCCGACTCCATTTGCTTTTTTTTTTTGCGCTGTCAAAAGTGATGCAGCTCCAGTTACGGCATATCCCAAGGATGAAATGGCCGAGCCCGCACATCGCTTTACCCGCGTGCACGCGCGGAGGCCGGAAGGTAGAGTGGAGTTTGGCTGCAGTTGTAAACGAGGCAGGAATAAATTTTTGATCACCGATCGCTGGCGCTTCCTTATCGATATATCGCGAAGGATATAAGAACCGAGGACGTTAAGAAGCAACCACACCCACCTTTTTTGTTCTTTTCGCTAAGGCGCCGGGTTCACCTCAAACACGCGAGCAACGAGAGGAAGCAAGTTCATTTTCCCCTCCCTTTCGCGCGGCCAGGGGCATGCCCCGCACACGCTGCCCGACGAACCAGCGCCAACAGGAAGCCAGCGAGACACGCGCGGGGGCGATCGCCACGGCGGTGATCTTGAGAGCGATGGCAAAAAAAAAGAAAGAAAGAACACAAAACCAGAAGGAACGACGGCGAAGGGAAGCGCGCACGCGTTTCATATTTCAATGCGGCGCGAATTGCCCCCATGAATCAGGCGGCAGGGTGCATCACCTGAGCCCGCAGTGGCGGCTGCGCCCCTGGCGGCAAGTATAGACACTAGGTGGCCGCCGCTCCATTGTCTGCCGATCCATTTGGGCGCAAGACGCATTAGCCGGTCCGCCATCGTCATCAATTTCGGATCCTGTTCATTACAGGCGCGAAGGGGCCGCCTCTATTATTGATCGGGCGGTGGAGGGGATTATAGACCATGGCGGCGTCTTCCCGCTCCTTGCACGCCAGAGGCGCGAACTTCCTCGCTACACAGCCACAGGTGCGGGCAACCGAGCACACCGGACGGCTCCCATGCCTGCTCGGCTAATGCGAGTCCGCCCACCTCCTTGCGCCGATGCACCTCCCGCAAGCCCTGTACTCACCGGACGGCGAACGAGCAAGTGAGAGCAGCAAGTACACAGCGGAGATGGCGTCACATCTTCCGTTCGTTTGTGCTGCACTGATGCCTCCACGCACTTCGTTCTGTAGAGGACATGGCATAGCTATTTACACCGATGGGGATTCGTGTCAAGATGAAGCCCACTGGCGTCTTGAGCGGCGTTGTCGCGCTTATAGACATCTGGGGTGCGATTCGCGACGCTGTTCATGCGCATCTGTGACGGCAACGGCTCGTATAGTTGGTGTCTTTTTGGCTGTCGCGACTCGTGAGTGCAGGCGAATACTGAACTTGCATTCGGAACCAGCCAGATCACCACTAATCCGAGAAAAAGTGCCGTTTTTCCCGGAACGTAAAGCCTTTCCGTATTTTCCTCTCGCGTGAAAACTGAAGAGAGTGCAAGCGTGATTGCTCAACGCCTTAAACTTGCGAGAGCTGAGCGGTACATTGCTAAGAAATTTCGCGAAAGCATTTGTAGCATGGCAGTCTAACGCATTTTGAGCTGTCAGTATTAGTGACGCCAAAGCAGCCACAACAATCATACCTGCTCTTTTCTCAATGGCCCGTCAATGTCCTTAGCGCCATTTAGTTGAACGGCGAAACCAGATGCAGCTGCAACTTGTACACCTCATCTCTCGACGGCATTCTTGGCAATGCCACAGCCTAAACGTGAATGTTGCTCCAAACTTAACGCTGTCACAGTCTGGGGGCCACAAAACTGCACAAATGTGCAGTGTGTCCGGGGCCGTGGCCACAAAGCAGGAGCGGCAAGGCGCCGCGAGGGGACCTGTGGTCAACGAAGTTTTCTATACTGCCCATCTGCCAAAGGCTTAATTCACCCGAGTGTGGTTGTCCCGCGCTCGCTCCCACAAAAATACTACACACACGCCGGTCACTACATCGATGTCATCTCTTCCGCACTCTACTACACTTAAAAGAACACTGCCCTCTCCCACTTGGCCTCCAGCCTTAAAGGGTCACAGAAAGGGGTGTTTGAGCTTGGCTTTAAAATGATTGCACTATGTAGAGTACAGGCCACCGAGCGTCCATGCCGCGTACGAGACCTCAGAAGCGAGCGGGAAATTTACAATAAATTTTTAAAAATTCCCACTTTCGCACCTCGCGCGACGCGCGGTGCCGGACTTTCGCACGAAAACCTGGCATACGACGTCACGTCTTGCAAATGACGTCAGCAGCCGAGGGTTATCATTGGTTAACAGCGCCAAATTCTTTCAGACGTCACGCGCTACCGCGGCCCGCGGCCACTCCGCGCGCGCCGCAGGCGGCGGAGGTGGGGAAGGGGCCGAGCGAGTGGGGCCGGCGGAGGAGCGCCGCCGTTTTTGGCGTGCGAGAGGAGAGGGAAAGGCGCGAAGACGCAGAAGTTCAAATTTTGTCTGCATATAACTCAGCTTCCACAAAACGCATTGCAATAATTCTTGCTGGGCGATAATTATGAACCGCCGTCTTTTAACATCCCAGACATATCGCACCTTTATTGAGACCCCCTTTCTGGGTCCCTTTAAGCTCGACTGCCTGCTCCACCTGTTTCCACGGCAGCTACACTGTGCGGCCGCTGTATTATATATCCTCGCACTACTAACTACTGCATTATCGTTCCTTTATTTTTCCCATGGCTCTTAAGGCACCCCACTGTGCTAATCTGAGAAAGTTTCACTTAACGCCAAGCAAATTGCGCAGGTACACGGCGGGGAATGTTTCTGTGCGTCGACAGGCTTTCTGCGACGGCAAGATCTGCAACGTATGGCGGGCCGCGGGGCGGAAAATCACGCAGCTTTGGCTTAGAGCAGGCGCTAGCGTGGACGTATTCCGGGCCACCCGGGCGCCAGCTGCGCATGCGCAGCAGTGGCAGGTGCGCGTCACTGCGCATTCGCAACACGCACCCAGCCGGTCCCAAATTATGTCGGACGCTCCAAGAGGCGCAGTTTACGGATTTCGGCCATTAGCGCCTCAAAACCGCGTATTGGAGACGCCGACCACCACACTTACTGACGCATATGGAAATGGGGCGACGGCAGCTGCATTTCTGAAGAAAAAAAACTCTTACAGGGTGCGCACCAGCGGTCTTTCCACCGGCGAAGCTGTTGGTCTGAAGTCTCGTTTCGTAATAACAATGCGGAAGTATGTCCGAGAAGCGGCCATGTTCCCCTTCGTTATTTTCATTCCTGTTTGACAGCGTGCGTTTCCCTGGGCTCCGTGCTTCTCGCTTCCAATGCGTCGATGCATAACACAGATGCACCGGCGTGATAGGCAGAAAATTTTACACCCCCCCCTCCCCGAGCAAAAACAAAACAAAAATAATCATGCAAATTCCGCTAGTGAGCACGGTAGACTGGTGGAACTAAACCTCAATAAAGCGAGGCGCAGGCCGACGGAGAGAGGAGAACCATGAAATAGAAAGACAAAGAAGCGAACACGAGACAGGCGCTCGAATAGGAGGAAGAAAATTTGCACAATCAAACACTGGCTACCGCGCGCACCGGTGTCCTCCTTGACCAGGGCTCTCCGACCACTCAGCTGCAGGCGGCCGCGGTCGGTCGGCGCGCCGTGTACAAAGGGGCTTCACGAGGGCGTGAATCGGAGCCGACGGGATTTACGCGTCCCTGAAACGCGTAATGCGCAAACCAGCGCAAACCTCGGGCCAGGGAGCGAGCCGCATGCCCGGTGATTCACTGATCAAACACGGTGAGCGGCGGTGGCGGCGCCCGGAAAGAAAAAGGAGCGCGGGACGGAGAGGCGTTGGCAGCAGCCAGATCCAATTCTGACGGGGGTCCATCTTGTTAGGGCGCCATCTGTCAGGCGCAGGCTCGGCCCATAGCGGGCCGCCGACGCGGCATAATGAGCTCGGGCGCAGCGGAGTCGGTCGCCTGGTTGCTCCCCCGTGCGTACCACGTCGGCCGGGGGGGGGGGGGGGGGGGTCGGCGCGACGACACGGCTCGGTCGCAGCCGCGGTCTGTAGAGACCACAACTTAAAGGATAAGCCCGCCGAAATGGACGTGTTCTGTCAGGAGGCGACCAAGGCATAATTATCAGGGACATCTGAGCGGAGTGCGCTTCTTTCCTTTTCATTTTACGTAGCAGCTTGCAGTAGAAGCCTGAGTAGTAGAAGCCTGCGGTAGAAGTTTACATAGAAGCCTGTAAAGGAGACGGTGGAGAAGTTCTTGCTGCAAGAGGCAATGTTTGCTCCGGCGCCTGTTTCTTTCCTAGAAGAAAAATGCTAAAATTATCAAAAATAGAGTGTGAAAAGGCTCTGCAATCGCTTCCGCAGGCTTCGCAGCTGCGTCCCCCCCCCCCCCCCCCCCCCAAACCTTTTAAGCGCAATACAAGTTAACCTGCCACTTTTCGAAACGACAAGACAGGAATTTTGTAGCGTACACAGCCACACACTGTTCTAATCATAATCACTTTGTCCCAGTGCTGGAACTGACAACAGGCTTCTTGTAGCAGCTTTTGTAGCAGACAGAAATTCAATTTGTAGCAGGAATTTCACGTTTTGTAGCAGGAAAAAATGCCATTTTGAAGCAGATCTGCCAGGTTCTATGGCAGAAAAAACTGCGATTTG